>NC_089782.1:44301321-44331321 GCF_040412425.1 Macrobrachium rosenbergii | reverse complement strand
TATGTCTTATGTGAAATGACTGTTACCATTTTATCAGTCTTACATAGAAAAGCTGGTACCACATCATCAGTCTTAGGGGAAAAGGATGGTACCTGCCATATTATCAGTCTTACAACAGGCTGGTACCGTATCATCAGTCTTATGTGAAAGTCTGGTACCATATCATCAGCCTTACGTGAAATGCTGATACCATATTATCAGTCTTACAGAGAAAGGTTGGTACCATATCACCAGTCATTCGTAAAAACACTGGTACTATATTTTCAGTCTTAATATAAAGGCTGATACCATTTCATCAGTCTTATGTGAAAAGGCTGATGTAGACTATGTCTGATGGTATCGTCTGTTTCGTGTGTTAAATACGTCATTATGACCTTATAGGATGAGGAACTGTCAGTCATACGGTGGATTTTGTTGTCGTCTTTGCTTTACCGAAAGATGTTTTCAATACGGACTTAATAATAATAATAATAATAATAATAATAATAATAATAATAATAATAATAATAATAATAATAATATTGAATCGTAATACACTTTCTGAAATTTATTACAAGTCATGAACTTTAATACTTTACTTTCGTAATTTTTAAAAAACTTTAAAATGCGGCATAGTGAAGAGCACATCAGTATTTTGTCTACACACACACACACACACACACACACACACACACACACACACACACACACACACATATATATATATGTGTGTGTGTGTGTGTATTATATATATAAAGGTGATGTCATTTCTTCAGTCTGCTAAGTAAAGGACTATAAGTCTAAAGGCCTTGCAGTACTCCATTGTTTCTCTTTCCTTCGTGGCATTGCCTTTATTTATATATTCATCACGTTCCTTATTTTCAGTTATATATATACATACATACAGTATATCTATCTACCTGTATATATGTAATATATATATTATATATATATAATATATACATACATATAAATTGTTTGTTTATTTTTTACTACAGCCATACAAAAAAAAGTACCAGCTGGGAAAATAATTGTTATTCTAGAACAGACGAAACCCTGCATCGTCGTGTGGTGTGCACACAGTATTTTGGTTTCCGGTTAATGCACGATCATCCGTTGGGGTAATCTTTCCCTAATGGTGCCATGGCGCGGGTATGGCAAAAATGGTAAAGGCCAAATTGCGGGCGGTAATCATTCAGCATTTAGGCGTAATTACAAGCGTAATGATGGTTAATTGGAAAAAGGTGATTACTTGAACGAGCGGCTGTAATCTTGCCTGGTTGTTTTTCATACTGTCCGCTGTAGGCCTCGGGTATAAATACAAAAATATTTCTGTAGTCAAAGGTCTGTGTTCTATTTTGGAATGGAATGTAGGTCGCTGCACCTGACACGAGGGTTGTCAGATCAAGTATTTTGTTATAAGTGAAATATTTTATGCAACATTGTTCGAATGTAATGATCTATATCAAATGCTAATTTGAAAGATAGGTCCTCGTAGCTACATCGAGGGTCCTCGATGCCATTAATCCCAAACTGATGAGAGACGGCGGAGAAAACGCTGATGTCCCTCTAATGACCCAAATGGCATCAAAGCCGGCAGTGGTAATTGATAATTAGATAACTATATGATGAGAGAGTGAGAGAGAGAGAGAGAGAGAGAGAGAGAGAGAGAGAGAGAGAGAGAGAGAGAGAGAGAGAGAGAGAGAGAGAGAATAAAATATGCTTAGGAATCCACGAACTTTATTAATCGAGCCTGCAGCCTGCATCGAACGCTGCCCTGAATTTGTCCAATCCTAATGTTTCAGGAATTAAAGGATTTACTCCCTTTTGTGTGTGTGTGTGTGTGCGTGTGTGAGCGTGTAGCGGACAGGGAGGGCCCGGGCTACGTGTTAGTCATTTTTGGATTAGGAGGCTTAGATATTTGGGGTGGGGAAGGGAAGGGGGAGGGGTGAAGGGGTTTTGATGAGCCCCCGGAAGATCAAGTTTAGAAGTCTTGGGGTAGGGGGAGAATTAGGAAGGAGGGAAAGTAGGAATCAGGAGCCTCGAGGAGGGGGAATTATGAGCTGGGGAAGGGGAGGTGAGAGGTCTGGGGACGGCGGTGATGATGAGACTTGGGGAAGCGGGAGTTAGGAGTTTGAGGTGAAAGGGAATTAGAATGATAGAGGAATGAGGTAGATCAAAATATGATAAGGGAAATTTAAGGGGAAAGGGGGATTAGAATGATAGAGGGATGAGGTAGATCAAAATTTGATAAGGGGAATTTAAGGGGAAAGGGTGATTAGAATGGTAGAGGAATGAGGGAGATGAAAATTTGATAAGGGGAGTTTAAGGGGAAAGGCGAAGTAGAATGATAGAGGAATGAGCGAGATCAAAGTTTGATAAGGGGAGTTTAAGGGGAAAGGGGAATTAGAATGATAGAGGAATGAGAGAGATCAGAATTTGATAAGGGGAGTTTAAGGGGAAAGGAGAGTTAGGACTGTGGAGAAATGAAGATCAGAGTTTTAACTGGGGCTTGGGGAATCTTTGTGGGTTTAGAATTACTTGTTTGGGGGTACTGGAGGATTAAAGGTCTGGGAATTGTGGGAAATTGGAATCTGGATTTTGCAGTGTAGGATTGAAAGCGTAGGATATTGTGCGATTAGGACTCTTGACAATGTAGATGGTGAGTTTAAGGAGCTGCGCTTTATTTTTTCTTCACCTTATTACCAACTACAGGGCAAATTGTGACGCCAGTCTGTAGAAATCAGTCAATCTGTCAGTCAGTTTTTTGCTTCTCTGTGCATGCTTTTATTCATGCTTGGCTTCCTCTTTTATTCATTTGTTCCCTGCTCATAGTGTTGCGTTTATTCTAACGTGCTTTTCTCTGTTCATACTTTTGTTTCTTATGCTTTTCTTCCTCACGTCATCTCATCTATCTCGTTATCGTACGTTCTTCACTATTGATTATTGCTTCTGTTTTGCTTCGTCTGTTCTTTTCATGAGATATCTTGCTTTTGTTTCTGTTTTCCCGGTTCTTTCATCCCTTTTCTGTTTATATTCTCTTTTCTTCTCCCTTTCTCGCCTTTTTTTTTTATTTTTCGTTTCATCGAAGGTTCTGTTTTTTTTTTATTTCAATTTTGCATTTCTCCAGACTTTTTCTTCTTTCTTTCCTTCTTTCTCTCTTTTCTTTTTTCATTTTTCTTTTCTGTTTTTGTCGGAATGTGGCATCTGGTCATCGTTTCGTTCTCTCTCTCTCTCTCTCTCTCTCTCTCTCTCTCTCTCTCTCTCTCTCTCTCTGTATTACCCTGCAAATATTATTTTTAATTCTTTAAACATTGTCTTTTCTTTTCGTGATCTTTCGCTTCTATTTTTTGACATTTTCACCATTTATGCTTCTCCAAATATTTCATAGTATTCTTTCCAGTATGCTAGTTCTCTCTCTCTCTCTCTCTTCTCTCTCTCTCTCTCTCTCTAACAATCTTCACTTTCATAATCAGTCCCTTCGATAACCCTCTTCTTGACCTCCTCACAGTCTTTGTGTGTGTATCTATGTATTTAGTCATGTATGTATACTATGACTCATAAGTGCACACATACGTACGTACGTATTTTCTTCAACATTAAACTGTTTCTAGAGAAATGGAAAGACAGTGGTCACCATCACATTCATGCTTTAACTGCTGAATCGTGGGTGAATCCCCTGATGTGGACAACATCCACAAAACTAACTTTTTCACACACACACACAGAAAGATCCTCAACAGCACGTCGGAGTTTTTGCACACACTGACATTCACCTGTCATATATTCACTCATGTGCTTGCTGGAGGTTAAGGCTCCTCCTCTCTAGTAAGTATGTACAATCTCCAGACACTGCAATCCATCCTGTCTCTTATGCTAAACTTTTACCAGCTCTCTGTTTCCACACATTTCTCACTTTTCCAATTTTCACACCGCTTATACTATGCCAAAAACGTATCTCAACAGCTTCAACCTTTTTCCTCTCATTTGTATAAAACGTCCGCTCTTCACTTCCATAAAGGATAGTTGGTTCAGAAGTCTCTTCATTTATTAGAAACTTGACATTATTAGGCATTCCAAATCTATACCCAATCTTTTGCACTTTGCCTTTATCATCCCTTATTCTAGCCAATCTAAGACTAACCTCTCTTGTCATTACTTCCAAATAATTATATAAATCAGTTGCTTTAGTTCTTCCACCGCCCATCCCCAGGTTTTCATTTACAGTCACCACTTACCTTTGCTCACATTTGCTCTCAACTCTGCCCACTTGAAAAGACTTTCAGAAATTTTCTCTAGTTTCTGCAGTTATTTATCACTATCCATAACCCGCACTACATCAGTTGCAAATACCAACCATTCCATATTCCAAGCAGGACACATTTTCGTATACCGCAAATTTGCATCTACAGCCAGTACCCTTTCTGTAACCTCTGCCATCAGTACATCCAGAAAGATAGTAAATAGTCATTCAGACAAAAAAAAAAAAAGAGCATGCACAAGTCTTAGACTCACTTTTACAGCAAACCAGTCACTCACCTTTTCAGCAAACCAGTCACTCTTCTCCCCGTATTCTAACACATGCTTCACGTTCATCATGATAACTTTTAATCGCTCTCAGCATCTTATTCTTTATGCCATACATCATTTGGACCCCCCGCATTGCCTCTCTAGATTCTGTCATATGCGTTTTCTTTGTCCAGAACTCCAAATATAGCTTTTTTCTTTTACTTTTAAACATCGTCACATAACTGTAACATAACAAACCCTTGATCTGCACGCTCTTGACCTTGGGTAAATGCATACTGTTCTTTTATATATATGTAAACATGTAATGTATATATATATATATATATATATATATATATATATATATATATATATATATATATATATATATATATATAGTACATAAGCTATGCAGTCACAAGGATCGTGTGATTAAATGTACTACGACACGCAGTACCTTGAAGGAGAGTAATATATATATATATATATATATATATATATATATATATATATATATATATATATATATATATATATATATATATATATATATATATATATATAAATATATATATATATATATTATATATATATATATATATATATATATATATATAAATATATATATATATATATATATATATATATATATATATATATATATATATATATATATATTTATATATATATATATATATATATATATATATATATATATATATATATATATATATATATATATATATATATATATATATATATATATATATATATGTGTGTAAAAAGTGAGGATACCATGTGAATAAAAATGATGTGTTTGTAATCATAAAAAGAAAAATATTCAAAAATGTTTTCACACAGGTTGGGATTTTGACTAAGAGTTCTTTGGACACAATGTCCCTAACGATATCTTAGCTGTGGGTGTTCTGTCTCTAATCTTCACAGGATTTCCTTTTAGATATCCTCGCTTTTTATTGGATTTCGTTTATTTATTTAATCTGTTCGTTTCCTTGCCTCATGAAACCGCGCACGTGAGTTGCAAGTTGTTTAGCATTTTCTGTTGAGTTATAGGAAAGACTTCATCTGTATATATATATGTAGCCTATATATATATATATATATATATATATATATATATATATATATATATATATATATATATATATATAAAACAGATGAAGCCTTTCTTAGCACTCAACAGAAAATGCTAGGTATTTATATATACATATATATACATATGTATATGTATATATATGTATATATATATATATATATATATATATATATATATATATATATATTGGGATAAGGGGATAGGTATGGGGCAAAGCAGCCTCATCCTAATAGCATATTGCTGAAAGCCAGAAGGGCAGTGACTTCCAGAGCCACTTGCCCTAAGGCAAAAAGGCATATATATATATATATATATATATATATATATATATATATATATATATATATATATATATATATATATTGCCTATAGTGTGTGTGTATATATATATATACATATGTATATGTATGTATTTCTGTACTAGCCCTTGAACGTTGCATTGACCTGACTTGTATTTTACGTTTTAGCTTTCAAATGCCCATCTGTCTCTTACAGGAATATCAGATATAGACAAAAAGCAAGGCATTAGATTGTTGATGTTTATCCGGTCACAGATATGCTGACCGGGGTCATCAGGTCTGGGGAGTACGTATTACATTTTCGTCGAGTAATGGCAGTGTTTTCACGTGAACTATACATCTTTTCTGGCTATTCTCACATTTTTGTGACTAGCAAGCGTGCGTTGACACTGGTTTATGACGAATGGGAAATTTGGAGTCGACACGTTATTTCTAGAGGGAATTATCGCTGACATTTGTGACTGATAATGCGTTGCTCTTTCTTGTATTTTACGGCGGGTATTAACAGTGATTTACGAATTCGTAGCGACCTTTGCCAAGTGAGAGAGAGAGAGAGAGAGAGAGAGAGAGAGAGAGAGAGAGAGAGAGAGAGAGAGAGAGAGAGAGAGAGGAGTGGAGGATCTTTTAGATGTTCTTTAAACTGACTGAACACACTCGTACATTGTTTCTTCTACCATGAGAGAGAGAGAGAGAGAGAGAGAGAGAGAGAGAGAGAGAGAGAGAGAGAGAGAGAGTGGAGGATCTTTTAGATATTCATTAAACTGACTGAACTCACTCGTAAATTTTTTCTTCTACCACGGTCGAGAGAGAGAGAGAGAGAGAGAGAGAGAGAGAGAGAGAGAGAGAGAGAGAGAGAGAGAGAGGTGTCTTTTATTGAATTATTGCTTAAACTGATTGATCACACTCGTAAATTTTTTCCTTCTACCACGGTCGAGAGAGAGAGAGAGAGATTCGAATGATCCACTATAGTTTTGGCTGTTGTCAGTCCTTTGCACGTGAACACCAATTTTACGTGTTGATGCATACATTTACTCTTAATATGTGCATGCACTCTCTCTCTCTCTCTCTCTCTCTCTCTCTCTCTCTCTCTCTCTCTCTCTCTCTTCTCTATACCCCCACAAGTTTTTGTTAACTTTAACACAGGGTGAACTGTTTCTTTAGAGGCTGCATTGACGAGGTTAACTTTAACACAGGGTGAACTGTTTCTTTAGAGGCTGCATTTACAAAAAATAAACAATAAAGTTCCCAGCTGGTTTTATCGCAAGATGCAAATTCCATCCCCTGAAAGATAAGTAGCTAAAGCTAATCTTCGTCTTCATTACCGTTGATTCTTAACCAATATTGAAGATTAATTTTCAGCCTTGACTGGATACATTAGGTTTAAATTGATCAGAGTTTGTGGTGGTTTGATATATGGCGACGCAGATCTTCAGAAACTGCCAAGAGCTTGTGTCTGCTCTATTCCTCGACGTACGAGAAGGATAGTTGTGGAATACAGAATCAAACGTAAAGAATTATTGAAACGTTGTTAACTCCGTTAGGGCTGGTAGTTCCGTCAGTACATCTCACGCGGTGCATTGCAAACATTACTTCAGGTGATTGGCAGCGTCCATTCGGCCCCTAGCTGCAGCCCCTTTTATTCCTTTTACTGTACCTCCGTCATATTCTCTCTCTTCCGTCTTACTTTCCACCCTCTCTAAACCATTTTTTCATAGTGCAACGTCGAGGTTTTCCTCCTGTTACACCTTTCAAACCTTTTTACTGTCAGTTTCCGTTTCAGTGCTGAATGACCTCAGTTCCCAGCGCTTGGCCTTGGGCCTAAATTTTATATTCCATTCGATTCCATTCCGATACATTTGTGATACTTCAAAACAGCAAACATTTCGAGTGTCTCGAAAGGAAATGCCCAGCTATCGCTGTAAACTGTCTAAAGGATACGAGAGGGTTTGCTGTGATAGTTAGATAGGATATGGAACGGTAAGATAGCAAAGGAAGTTACGAAGCCACAAGGTGCCGCAATAGGATAAGGTTATCTCTTGACCAGACAGATGAGTCACTAACAAAAGTAATGTTTTTTTTCTCAAAGTCGTGAAAGTTACGAAGGAGAACATTCATAGATATAACAAGGAGTTTCTCAGTGTGCTCAGATAATTATGCCAATTAGACAATATAACAATTCTTCCATTTTGGGGTTTTTCTTGAAGAAAGGAAAACGACGATTCAAACCTCTGATTTGGTCCAAGCCAAACAAAGAAACCAGGGGATAAAAACTGGTGCTGTAACCGTCTAGTTGGGGAAAATGGAAGATGGAAGTAGATTTCCAAAGCTTGCCAGGACTCGGGCTAATAACCTCATCCATAGGTACTTGCTGAGGACCGGACATCACTAACCTCCCGGTGTTCCCCGAGCTAGAAACGAAAAAGGCGTGTGGTGAAAAAATAAAATGATCAACGTATACATATATGTATATATATATATATATATATATATATATATATATATATATATATATATATATATTATATATATATATATATATATATATATAGTGTGTGTGTGTGTATGGGTTTTAGGTGAGAACTCTTATGAACATTTTCTCATATAAATGATATTAACAAATTATTTGTTTTAAGCCTTTGATTACTGGAATGCTAATTTGTAGTATCAGACCAATCAATCAATTGGTTTAGTCTTGCTCGAGAAGTGGCAAACAGGAAATGGTCACGAATAATAATCCTGGTGATATTGAGCGTTCTCACTCCCACTCATCCTTCCTTTCTCCCATTCCTTCTCTTTTCTCTTTCCTCCTCCTCTTCCTCGTCATCTCCTCCTCCTTCCTTTCCCGAATCATCTTCCCTTTCCTTTTTCCTCCTCCTCTGTATCATCATCATCATCATCATCATCATCATCATCATCATCATCATCTATTTCTTACTCTCCTCCCTCCTTCACTTCCCTCTCATCTTTCCTCCGCCACTCGAGCCTTTCTTCACCCTCCAACCTCCCTCCCCCCCTCTTCCTCCTCCTCCTCCTCCTCCTCCTCCTCATCATCATCATCATCATCACCTTTCCATCATCATCATCGGTTCCTTCTGCTCCTCCATCCATCACACCCCTTTCATCTCCCCCCACCACTCCATTCTTCACCCTCCACCCTCCTCCTCCTCCTCCTCCTCCTCCTCCTCATCATCATCATCATCATCATCATCATCATCATCATCATCACGGAAGAAGTATAATCTGACGGACAGTATGAAGCCCCGTTTCCAGAACGATCTCCAGTGACCACGGGGATGGAAAATTAATTTCTACCGAACGAATATAATATCCCTTCACTAAGTCCGGTCCTAGAGTTACAATAATGTGTTAACGATATTGATGACAGATTCGGGTTCTGTCGGGGAAACTCGCGGAAGGTATTATTTGCATTGCCGTTTGAGCTGGAGTTTATAGAAAAACGAAACGGTTCCGTGTATCTCTCTCGACATTCCTCCTCGTTTGCGGACGTCGAATTCGCGTGACGATTGGGGAAAGCGATCGACGGGAATGCGTCGAGTTTGCCTCGCCGGGATTTCTGCTTAATGCTATTAGCGATGCGTCGAAGTGGAGATTATGAAAGGACAAGCGTTTATAAATAAATTATATTTTATGGATTGCGAACGTTCCAAATATAAATTTTAATAATACCGACGATAAAAAATAAAAAAATAAAATCCCTTTTATAATCTATTGTCACACCTACAGCTTACAGATTTAATCCAAATTACCGGATATTCCACTCGGTTGAAATACATATTCTCGGTATCATAAACATCCGCTTGTGCAAGAACTCACGGATGTTGTCCGAAGCCTTCTGGAAATTCGTTCAGCAGATGCCACCTTTTAATATTAACAGTTATTTCAACTGAGATGTTGTCCGAAGACCTTTGGGAAATTTCGGTCGGCGGATGCCCCCTTTTAGTCATATAATGAACGGAAGTGGGCGTGGTCGCCGTATCCATATCGCGAATGGCGGTGCAATCAGCTGATAAAGCGATGGATGTTGCACTGCAAGGTATTTTTATCTCTCTCTCTCTCTCTCTCTCTCTCTCTCTCTCTCTCTCTCTCTCTCTCTCTCTCTCTCTCTCTCTCTCCTCGTCAGTAAGGGTGGTCACAGGTATCGCCTTTAATTGAAATTTATTGATGAAGTCACTAGACTGTGTCCGAGAGACAAATTTTTAAATTTAATACACACACACACACACACACACACACACACACACACACACATATATATATATATATATATATATATATATATATATATATATATATATATATATATATAGAGAGAGAGAGAGAGAGAGAGAGAGAGAGAGAGAGAGAGAGAGAGAGAGAGAGAGAGAGAGAGAGGTGAGAGAGAGAGAGAGAGAGAGAGAGAGATTATATACAGTATATATATATTGATATATATGTTATAAACTTTATAATATATATATATATATATATATATATATATATATATATATATATATATATATATATATATATATATATATATTTCTATGTATGTATGTATGCATGTGTTATAAATACAGAGAGAGAGAGAGAGAGAGAGAGAGAGAGAGAGAGAGAGAAATACTTTTTATTCAAATTCGTTTCACCGATTGATTTTTCCGTTTGTCTCATTATAATTTGCAGGCTGACCAGACTGTTTTAATTAGCTAATTATTTCCTTGGTTGAGTTTTTTCTTTAATAGTCTTATTATTATTGGCTCATCCTGATTGAATCGCGTGGTTTTTTGGACTAGGTTTTTTTTGCGTCGATAAATTAGTTATTTTGGTGGTTTTTGATGTCTATTTTTTATGGTAGTTTGTATGTTTGCTTGTTCGTTTTTTTTTTTTTGTCTCCTCTTCCCTGGGATAACAAGGGAATACCTCTGTCTGTCTGTCCCGTAAGGAGGTAATGCCGTCAGTGCACCTCATGCGGTGCGCTGTAGGCATTGCTTAATGCTAAGTTCACACATTCACGTATCAAGGCACGCATGCGCACGCACAGCCGGAATTGGTGAAACTTGCGCATACGCGAGAAAATAGGCCCCGCCCAACTGGATACGTGTCACGGGACGATGTGCGTGATGCATGCGTATTATAGTGCGCCGCAAATGTACGCACTGCGTAAGGGTGACGTGACGCTGACGAACAAGCGGCGGCGCAGGCAGAAGTAGTTGCGTGGCAGAGCACGTAACACCAACGCACGATACTGTATGTGTTACGTTCTGCGAACTGAGTTACGCAAACGTCACGTTGGCTCCCACGTACTGCGGGGGTTAAACCCCAGCTATATAAGGGCCAGCAGCTGCACATGTGAGCTAGTCAATGCCGTAATACCACAGTGACAAGACATACTACCAACGTGCTGAAGCAACATGGACAACATAGCTGAAATGCGTCAAATCATAGCTATAGCACGTACGGATAGACCAGAATTGTTGCCACTTGTCATTGAGTATGTGCACGTCATGTTATTGCTGGAGCTTGCAATGATTGCTGCAAAGCACTTAGGGCAGAAAAAGGCGCCCAAGGAGGGTGGGCGTGGCCGTACCTGCAGAAAAGGATGGAGCAAGGTCATTATGACAACCTGATGGCGGAGTTGTCAACCGAAGCCCCAGAGCTGTACAGAAATTTTACCGGATTGACAAGGACCTCTTCAATGAAATTGTTGAACGGGTCACACCCACATTCAGAAGAAAGTGACATTCTGGAGGAAACTCATTGAGCCAGGCCTCGTGTTGCTATCACCCCGCGCTTCCTCGCTACAGGTGATTCATACAAGAGTCTGCAATATTCGTTCTGGGTAGCCCACAACACCATTAGTCTCATCGTACCAGAGACCTGCAGGGCCATTGTTGCTGCCTTCGGGGATGAGGAACTGCAGGTGCCACAAACACCTGAAGCGTGGCAGGAGGTTGCACGGGGTTTTGAGGAACGGTGGAACTTCCCGCATGTAATTGGAGCTATAGATGGGAAGCACATTAGGCTCCGTGAACCCTCCCAAGGGCAGTACGCATTACTTCAACTTCAAGAAGTTCTACTCCATGGTATTACTTGCAGTTGCTGATGCTTCATACAAGTTCCTGTACGTCGACGTGGGAGCCATTGGGTCAGAGTCAGACGGTGGTGTATTTGCCCAGACCCGACTGGCAGAAATGCTGTTGCAAGAGGAAGCAAATCTTCCCAACCGGATGCCCTGCCAGGTCAACCTAATGGATCTCCTGTGCCCTACTTCCTAGTTGGCGATGATGCCTTTCCCCTGAGGAATTACCTTATGAAGCCCTACCCCAAAAGAGGACTTAGCAAGGAGGAACGGATTTACAACTACAGGTTAAGTAGGGCACGCAGGACGGTGGAGAACGCCTTTGGGATTCTGGCAAACAGATTCCTGAGTATTCCACACTGCAATATGCTTGAAGCCTGACCATATAGAGCCATTAGTGATGTCCGCATGTGTTCTGCACAGTATGATCATAAGAAGAAATGCACGAAGACAAGAAGGAGATCAGGAGCACCCTGTCACACATGCTGTCATCCTGGTAGCTGGAGGAGTGACCCGTCCTTAGGAGCAGCCCTTCCAACCGTAACCAGCAACACTGCAACGAGGGATGCAAAGGAACAGCGTAACATGCTGAAGGAATACTTTTCATCGGCTGAAGGCTCCGTGCACTGGCAGGAGAACATGATTTAGTTACTCTCCTGCATACCTGATTGTTGTAATTACTTAAATGTCTGTTCCTGCATATATTTTGGACTTATTTAAAATTCAATAATGTATCAATTCAGGATTATTTTGCCCTGTGCATTTTTGTACTTCTGTTTGTTTTAGTTGATTTAATAAAAGATATTGCTCAAATCCATGATATATTACTCTCATCAATACTTGGTAATTGGGAAGAGGATAGAGCGGGACATGACTTTGCAAATGTATGTTTAATCAATATGAAACAAACATACATATAAATAAAAGAAAGATGTAGTTATTTTGCCCTTTTTAATAATTTCTTAACATGGAATCTATTCTGATATGATAATTCTATCATTTTTGAAAGTACCTTCTCTTAACATTGTTTCTATTCTGTTCCTGTATTTATTTTGGACTTATTTAAAAATCAATAATGTATCAATTCAGGATTATTTTGCCCTGTGCATTTGTGTACTTCCGTTTATTTTGGTTGATTTAATAAAAGATATTGCTCAAATCCATGATATATTACTCTCATCAATACTTGGTAATGGGGACGAAGATAGAGCGGGACATGACCTGGAAGCGCGCCGCCTGTCCCTTTTATCCCAGGTCAGCGTTGCCACATCTCCGCAGTTGCGGGGATGCGGAGGGATGCGGCAGCGTTGCCGCGTCTACTCCCACGCCATTCTGACAGCCATGCAGTGCCCTGGGGCAGCGTGGCCCCCAGGTAAGGGCGTGGCAGCTGCGCGGTCAACCCGCGGGTGGCGCCACGCTGTGCGGGTCGGGCCACGCTACCTGACACCTGACCTGGCAGGGTTTTGAGCAGGTCGAAAGGTTCCTGCCCCCCGGCGCATGGACAGGTGGTCCGTAACGGTCGCGCCGCATGCTGCCGCATTTACACAGTACTTACGGTACATTTACGTTGTATTTGCGTTGTGTTTACGTACTTTCTGGCTCCGCCCCGTTCGTGGCCGTGCATGGGCATGCGTGCCTTGATACGTGAATGTGTGAACTTAGCATAAGGTTCTTTGCAGCGTCCCTTCGAACCCTAGCTGCGACCCCTCTCATTCCTTTTGCTTTACCTTAGTTCACATTCTCTTTTCTTTCGTCTTACTTTCCACCCTCTTCTAACAATTGACTCATAGTGCAATGGCTAGGTTTTCCTCGTTACACCTTTCAGTTCTTTTTACTGCCAGTTTCCTTTTTAGCGCTGAATGGTCTCATGAGTCCCAGCGCTTGTCCTTTTGGCCTAAATTCTGTATTCTATTCTTTAACTGTCTGTTCTTCTGCTGATCTGTATGTCTGCCAAACTATTACTTTGTTAATAGGTATTTTGACCCCTGTTGGATTTCATGATATCCTGGGTGGAATGGAAAATGGAATGGAGTATATAACTTAGGCCAGTGGCCAAGCGCTGGGACCTACAAGGTCATTCAGCGCTGAAACAATTGTCAGGAGAGGGTGGAAAGTAAGGTGGAAGAAAGATAATATGAATGGAGGTACTGTAAAAGGAATGAAAGGGGTTGCAGCTAGGGGTCGAAGGGACGCTGCAAAGAATCTTAAGCAATGCCTGCAGTGCACCGCGTGAGGTGCACTGACGGCAATACCTCCCTACGGGGCAATGATATCCAGATCATTAGTTTCAGGTGATTCGTGTGTGACGGTTATTTTTTTTTAGGGTGGTGATTACTTTTTGTCATAAATTTTTGTATTTTCTTTAAAAAATTCAGATTTTGAGAATTTTCTTTTGCACTCGACGTAATCATAGCATAATTAAGCATTATAAATTGGTTCAAGATGGACGATATAGGGCAATTTCAGATTTGTATTGCACAACTGAGTGTCCGGTATTTATCTTGTTTACTTAGGTTTGAAGTGATTTCAACATTTTCCCGTAAATGATATTATGCACTATATTTCTTGTCATTATCAGTGAATAATGATGACCCCGGCCACCATGATAATATACACTATATTGCTTGCCATCATAAATGAATAATTATGGCCCCCAGCCGCCTATTGGAGAGAAGGATCGTGATTTCTTGTGATATTTGACCGTATTTGCTTTTCATTTGTCTGAATCCAATTCTGATATGCGGGTCTTATGACATTATCACTCAAATTCGTTTTCTCTCACCAGTTTACCTTTATAAGCATATTGATGTCAGCAATGTTCGTGCTTGTGTAGTACGATTTGATTTATTTACGAGCTTGATGGCGCGTGCTACACTGCGCTGGAACCCGGTGCTGCCCATCATGTCTCCCCTACCAAGCCCTTCCCCACCCGGGGTGGACAAACAGGTTTGCAGGAGGAGGGTGGATGTGTCATGTCTCCCCAACCCTCCCGATCCCCTACCTACCCCACCCCCACCCGGGGCGGACAAACAAGAAAGATCCACTTGGATTTTATTATCATAGATTTATTTATTTGTTTATTTTTTGTGAACAGAATATTTCGTTGCTGTGATTCGAAAAAGGACGTCAGAAAGTGAGCTTTGTTGACACTGCAATCAAGCAGGTCTCCGATTTCACTTCGATTGTGGTATATGGGCTACACGTTGCTGCCTTATTTTTCCTCAGTCACATATATCATTTTTAGGGACGAGGAAAAGAATATCTAAGAAGAGTGCTGGATAGATGGAGTGCAAGATGCGTTTAGAATGAAGGGGCCTTGATGCCCAAGAAGCCTGTGTGTGTGTAAGTTAATGGCTGCTGATGATGGGCCATCTGTGTAGGTTTAGAAAATGACTAGGGCTGTGGAAGCTTTCTGCTCAGGTGTTCTCTTCCATGATTCAGCAGGTAAAATTGCATGTGGCGGTAACTATTGTCATGTTTGTCTCTGGAGCCAACCCTTTTAAGGGAAACGGCTTAATGTTGAGAAAAGGGTATTCTAAATATTAATCCACAAAGACACCTCTAATTTTTTTTATGTTGTTTTTGCTGTGAACACTGAATCGGAACTGAAATATATATAAAAAAACTCTATCACTTCCAGGTAAGATTCGAGAACACGCATGTTAGGTTATATTAAGGTAGCCTCCGGTTGGGGGTTAGTGCCGTCAGTGCACCTCACGCGGTGCGCTGTAGGCATTACTTAAGATTCTTTGCAGCGGTCCATTCGGCCCTAGCTGCACCCCCTTTTATTCCTTTTACTGTACGTCCATTCATATTCGCTTTCTTTCATCTTACTTTCCACCCTCTCCCAATAATTGTTTCATTTTGCACCTACGAGGTTTTCCTCCTGTTACACCTTTCAAACCTTTTACTCTCAATTTCCATTTCAGCACTGAATGACCTCACAGGCCCAAACTCTTGGCCTTTGGCCTAAATTTAATATACCATTCCTTTCCAAATTGAGGTAGCCGTAAACTGCAATGTCATTATGGCACTGTGGTTTACGGTCACTTATTTTGACCTAAGGTCGCGTCCACACTACAGTGAAACACGTCACAAACTCACGTTGGGAATTTATTGGAAGTCAGCGACCGTCACAAACACACGTCGGGAACTTATTGCAAGTCAGCGACCGTCACAAACACACATCGGGAACTTATTGCAAGTCAGCGACCGTCACAAACACACGTCGGGAACTTATTGCAAGTCAGCTATTGCAAGTCAGCGACCGTCACAAACACACGTCGGGAACTTATTGCAAGTCAGCGACCGTCACAAACACACGTCGGGAACTTATTGCAAGTCAGCTATTGCAAGTCAGCGACCGTCACAAACACACGTCGGGAACTTATTGCAAGTCAGCGACCGTCACAAACACACGCCGGAAACTTATTGCAAGTCAGCGACCGTCACAAAACACGTCGGGAACTTATTGCAAGTCAGCGACCGTCACAAACGCACGTCGGGAACTTATTGCAAGTCAGCTATTGCAAGTCAGCGACCGTCACAAACACACGTCGGGAACTTATTGCAAGTCAGCGACCGTCACAAACACACGTCGGGAACTTATTGCAAGTCAGCTATTGCAAGTCAGCGACCGTCACAAACACACGTCGGGAACTTATTGCAAGTCAGCTATTGCAAGTCAGCGACCGTCACAAACACACGTCGGGAACTTATTGCAAGTCAGCGACCGTCACAAACACACGTCGGGAACTTATTGCAAGTCAGCTATTGCAAGTCAGCGACCGTCACAAACACACGTCGGGAACTTATTGCAAATCAGCAACCGTCACAAACACACGCCGGAAACTTATTGCAAGTCAGCGACCGTCACAAACACACGTCGGGAACTTATTGCAAGTCAGCGACCGTCACAAACGCACGTCGGGAACTTATTGCAAGTCAGCGACCATTACAAACGCACGTCGGGAACGTATTACAAGTCAGCGACCGTCACAAACGCACGTCGGGAACTTATTGCAAGTCAGCAACCGTCACAAACTCACGTCGGGAACTTATTGGAAGTCAGCGACCGTCACAAAAACACGTCGGAAACTTATTGCAAGTCAGCGACAGTCACAAACGCACGTCGGGAATTTATTGCAAGTCAACGACCGTCACAAACGCACGTCGAGAACTTTGCAAGTTAGCGACCGTCACAAACGCACGTCGGAAACTTATTGCAAGTCAGCGACCGTCACAAACACACGTCGGGAACTTATTGCAAGTCAGCGACCGTAAGTGGAGAACGAACCCTTGGTCAATCCTGGATTATCGTACGAAGCACTGGTCTGGACGACTAATAAGACGTTGAGTTGCTTTCAGCCTGTTTGTGACGTGTGTGCGATGAGGTGACGACGTGTGTTTAATGACTTGTTTTAATGTAGTGTGGACGTACCCTAACATTTTCCCTTTAAATTGTGAATGTGACTAGTATAGACTCTATATCTTTACCTTAAATCAACATGCAAAATGCGAACTCATTCATTTGTAACAGCCTGAAAGGCTATCACCTTCCTATCCCATGTTCTAGAGATTACCATAAAATTGTAAGCGAAAAAAAAAAAGTAAAAATGTAAGTAAAATTTTCAATTATTTTCCAAGGCGGCTGGTTTTAAAGTTGATAACGCGTCTGGTGACAGGTAATTAAGGTCCTTAATTTCTCGCTAATTGCAGTCGATAGCAGCAAGAGTGTTTTTACATCCTCGGCTTCGTGATATGTAAGTATCGGTAATGCCGTGTCAGTCTGGATGTATTTTTCTTGGCCCAGACAGATTTCCAAATGGAATTGCAGTTTTTTTCTTACCAATGAGCTAATTCGCCTAAAAAAAAGGGGGGGCCTAGAGAAAAAATGAAGTCACTCCCACTCTTTCGTCCTACACAGAAGGCATATTAGTAGTGAGTCGACTCAGTTCTTGGTATCTGGACATTTAAGGACCGCCCCCCTCCCCCAGCGCATCTCTTCGAAACGGCCTCCCTCCCCCCCCTCCATCCAAAATGTCCGAATTATAATATATACACCATCCTTTCGTCCTTCATTTTCCTGTATATGAGCAAACCACCTCAAGACACTGATCCATCTTTCTATTCATTCTTTGCAGCGTCCCTTCGGCCCCTAGCTGCAACCCCTTTCATTCCTTTTCACTGTACCTCTGTTCATATTCTCTTCCTTCCTTCTTACTATCCACCCTCTCCTAACAATTGTTTCATAGTGCAAATTCGAGGTTTTCCTCCTGTTACACCTTTCAAACCTTTCTACTGTCAATTTCCCTTTCAGTGCTAAATGACCACATAGGTCCCAGTACTTGGCCTTTGGCATAAATTCTGTGTTCCCTTTCCTATCCGTTTTAGCCTCATCATAATGTCTTCGTATTTCTAGAAAACTAACCATGCCAACTATTTATACTCCATGTTGTATTTTAACAGAGATCTTTCACATTAACAATTGATCCTTGATCCCCTTTTCCTGCCGAAAGCAACTAGATTCGCTGAGCAGCAGCACCAATATGCAGTAAATGTGCCGCGCTGTCGAACTTTCTCAGTTCCAGAGGTCCTTTATTCCTCACATCTTTGGTCCGTGGAACAGCCTCCCGGAGGATGTCGTGCAGTTGGAACTTAGGAAGTTCAAGCGGAGGTGCAATGCATTACTACCCTAATACAATTCTCCATGTATTTTAATAATTTGCTTACATTTTTATTTATTTACTTGTTAATTTGTTAATTTATGTTTTTCTAATGACTAGTTGTCTCTTTTTTTGTATTTTCCATTGTCTTCTGTTACTTCTTTTTCAAGTCAATGGCCGTTGTGGTCTTGTTCCACACGAATAGGGTTCATCTGAATAATAATAAATAATAATAATAATAATAATAATAATAATAATAATAAAATAAAAATAAAAATAAAAATAAAAAATAAAAATAAAAATATAAATATAAATATAAATATAAATATAAATATAAATATAAATATAAATATAAATATAAATATAAATATAAATATAAATATAAATATAAATATAAATAATAATAATAATAATAATAATAAAATAATAATAATAATAATAATAATAATAATAATAATAATAATATTAATAATAATAATAATAATAATAATAATAATAATAATAATAATAATAATAATAATAATCTTTGAAGGAAAGTTGGGTCAAAAATCCCGTTGAACAACCCAACTTAGGCTTCCACAGACCTTCATATTTCCAAACCTTTTGCAGGGATCCTACTACCTCCCTTTCTTCACCTTTTCAGCACCTCATTTACTCTCTCATCCTACCGTCGGCTACATCTACTCCCAAATAATTACGCCAATCAACTACGTCCATTTTCCTACCATCTAAACAGACTTGTTTCTTTGCCTTTCTGACTTCTGATAATCTTCACGAACTTATTCATGCTAACATTTGCTACTTAGCGAAATCAGAGTAGTTATTTCTCCTATATATATATATATATATATATATATATATATATATATATATATATATATATATATATATATATATATATATATATATTTTATATATATATATATATATATATATATATATATATATATTTATATATATATATATATATATATATATATATATATATATATATTTATATATATATATAGATATATATATATATATATATATATATATATATATATATATATATATATATAGATATATATATATATATATATATATATATATATATATGTATGTATATATATATATATATATATATATATATATATATATATATATATATATATATATGTATGTATATATATATATATATATATATATATATATATATATATATATATATATATATATATATATATATATATATATGTATATATACATATATGTATATATGTATGTATGCATATATATACAGAGAGAGAGAAAGAGAGAGAGAGAGAGGAGAGAGAGAGATTTTACATCATTTCCATATAAGCAGCAGTTTCAAAGTTCCAAGCTCTTAAATTCCAGGAGAAGTAAGAGCAACAAGACCGTAGTTACAGGTTTGGAAAAAGCCAAGAGTCAATATTGCATAGTATCAGCAATAAGGAGAGACGTAAAATTAAATAAATAAATAAATAAAATCTAAGATATAGTCAGTAATAATTAGACACCGACGAAAATCTCTTAGCAAAAAATGCATTGACCCCCTGTCCGTGTATTTTCGTAAATCACGAGGCAGACAAAGAGCCGAATAAAACACACGCGCACACACAATCAGGCATCACCTATTCGTATTAAGGTCAGCATCATCGTCACTTCAAAGTGGCGTAAATCAATCATAGTTGAGTCGCTGGGACGTCCCCGGTGTTTAAGAGCTGCTGCTGCTCTTCATACCACTTGGCTGGAGGAGGAGGAGGAGGAGGAGGAGGAGGAGGAGGAGGAGGAGGAGGAGGAGGAGGAGGAGGAGGAGGAGGAGGAGGAGGAGGAGGAGGAGGAGAGCGCTTAATAGAAAAAGAAGCTGGTTGTCGCTTTTACCTGCTGTTGTCATGTAAGAGTCTCGCAGAGCAGTACTGAACTTTGAAACTTTAAAAAGAACACAAATTGGATAACAAATGTATTCTAAACCACATCCAGTTTAAGGTTCATTGCAGCGACCCTTCTGCCCCTAGCTACAACCCCTTCCATTCATTTTACTTTGCCTCTTTTAGTATTATCTTTCTTCCATCTTCCTTTCCTCCCTCACTAACAATTGTTTCATAGTGCAACTGCGAGGTCTTCCTCCTGCTACACTTTTGAAAAATTCTTTACTCTCAATTTATCCTTCAGCGCTGAATGACCTCCTAGGTCCCAGCGCTTGTCCTTTTGACCTACGTTTTATATTCCAGTTCCAGTTTGGAACATGCTCTTTTAGTCTCCAGACCGAAGAGGGAGCATGACGCTGCGACACTGTTAGTGGCTTTGAATATATTTGTTCTTCAATTTGTTTCTAGTTTTCTGGAAAGAAAAATATTTTGCCGGCTTTGTCTGTCCGTCCGCACATTTCTGTCCGCCCTCAGATCTTAAAAACTACTGAGGCTACAGGGCTGCAAATTGGTATGTTGATCATCCACCCTCCAATCATCAAACATACAAAATTACAGCCCTCTAGCCTTAGTATTTTTTTTTTTTCATTTTAAGGTTAAAGTCAGCCATAATCGTGAGTCTGGCAACGATATAGGCCAGGCCACCACCGGGCCTTGGTTAAAGTTTTACGGGCCGCGGTTCATACATCATTATACCGAAACCACCGAAAGATAGATATATTTTCGGTGGCCTTGATTATACGCTGTACAGAAAACTCGATTGCGCTGAAGAAACTTTGGCGCATTTTTTACTTGTTTTTTCAAGAGTTGCATTTCCGCTCGTACGAACCGCTTGACTTGTCGAAAAATAGCTTCCGTTAGAAGATCACGTCTGCCGCGTGGTTGATTGATTGCTGAGGGCGTGTCCACACTCACAGTAAAACATGGCTTAAAACATGTCGGTCACTTATCGCACACATGTCACAAACTGGGTGAAAACAAGTAAACGACGTTGTTGACAGGTCTGTGACAAAGATTCTAACAGCATTTAAGACAGCTGCTGTAGGTCGCTGTCAGTCCTTTGGTGATGCTTTCGCAAATGTAAATTATCGGCAGTCTTAACGAGTGCTTCATACGATTATCTAACACTTATCAAAGATTTGTTCTCTAATTACGGTCGTTGACTTGTTTTCAGCCTGTTTGTGATATATATGCTATATGTTGCCAACATGTTATTGACATGTTTTACTGTGATGTGGACGCAACCTTAAGTTAAGCTGGCATGCCCGAAGTGTGATAAAGTGTGGTGAAGTAGAAGGTTGGTGTAGACCTCGGGACTCTGACCTGCCTTTCAAGAGACGAGGTCTACAGTCGGCTTCCGTTGTTTTCATTAGACTTCCCTTGAAGTTTATAATTTAGAAACTAATGTCTTTACTAAAGATTTCTAGATATTTGTTGAGAAATATCTATGACTGAAGGTTCTTAATTTGAAAAAATATGTTTGCAAATTTTCGGTTACCACCAGATATCTCCTGCACTTGACATTCCTTGAAGAGAATGTAGCACTTAGGAACAAGAAATGATTAACCCCACAGGGGGTTAGTGCCGTCAGTGCACCTCATGCGTTGCACTGTAGGCATTACTTAAGGTTCTTTGCAGCGTCCCTTCTATGGCCCCTAGCTGCAACGCCTTTCGTTCCTTTTACTGTACCTCCTTTCATATTCTCTTTCTTCCATCTTACTTTCCACCCTCTCCTAACAATTGATTCATAGTGCAACTGCGAGGTTCTCCTGTTACACCTTTCAAACCTTTTACTGTCAAATTTCCGTTTCAGCGCTGAATGACCTCTTAGGTCCCAGTGCTTGGCCTGTCCTAAATTCTATATTCAATTCAATATTCAACAAAATTATTAGGATGGGTGTTTATTAAACCGGTACCACGGCAAAGACGAAGTCTAAATGTTGCTGAAACCGTGAAAAGTCTTGTAATTTTTGGGTTCTTAATATTAGCACCTACTCTCCATTCACAAATTTCCATTGAAACGCTTGTTAGTTATTGTTTCGCATTGAAATCTGAGTCATACGAGTTATTATTATTATTATTATTATTATTATTATTATTATTATTATTTTTATTATTATTATTATTATTATTATTATTATTATTATTAACTGTCACTGCTGAGCCGGGAAGTTGGGGAAAAGTAAAGCCTTTGGTACAGTGGTACTCGCGTTCCAACTTCTTTTATGACTTGTGTGGCCTGGTTGGCAGCGGTCTCGTCTTTCAGTTGAAAGACCTGGGTTCGATCCTGAGTCAGAAATTTATTTCTGTTCCACACGTGATTGTATTATTATTATTATTATTATTATTATTATTATTATTATTATTATTATTATTATTATTATTATTGGTAAAAATGTCAGCACAGAGGAGCTAACCAAAGGGCCTATTAACCAACTAAAGTTTCCATAACTTTCCGTGTCATTACTACTACTACTACTACTACTACTACTACTACTACTACTACCAAAAATACTACTACTACTACTAATATTCCTGCTACTGCTATTCTAATATTTTAGTATAGTCTCCCATTTTAATTCCTCCTTGCAATTAAAAAAAAACATTTACTACTACTACTACTACTACTACTACTACTACTACTACTATATTCCTATCACTGCTATTCTAATATCTTGGTATAATATGCCCACTCCACTCCTCCTTGCAATTAAGAAAAGAAAATTGACTTCGCAACAAGAGATGGTGACTAGCATCGCTCAGATTTTGAAGACTTTCTCTCAACCAGGGAAGCAATTCCCTGCTGTCCCCTTGTCTGAATAGGAAATTATTCCGTGCCAGTGCGAGTCTTCCGTCGTTTGCACAAAGGGCATTCCTTCTAATTTTCCCCTCTCTTTGCGAAACGTCTTCCATTGGAAGCTGGGAGACGTGCATTTCAGTATGAGAGAGAGAGAGAGAGAGAGAGAGAGAGAGAGAGAGAGAGAGAGAGAGAGAGAGAGAGTGAATGGGGTGTGGGGTTTGTGTAGAGAGAGAGAGAGAGAGAGAGAGAGAGAGAGAGAGAGAGAGAGAGAGAGAGAGAGAATGGGTATGGGTGTAGGTTTGTGTGTGTGTGGAGAGAGAGAGAGAGAGAGAGAGAGAGAGAGAGAGAGAGAGAGAGAGAGGGAGAATGGGTGTGTGTAGGTTTTGTGTGTGTAGAGAGAGAGAGAGAGAGAGAGAAAATGGGTGTGGGTTTGTGTAGAGAGAGAGAGTGAGAGAGAGAGAGAGAGAGAGGGAAAATGTGTGTGAGTTTGTGTGTAGAGAGAGAGAGAGAGAGAGAGAGAGAGAGAGAGAGAGAGAGAGAGAGAGCGCGAGAGCGAGTTCAACTCAATCGCCGTGATCTGAGATAATCCTTTAAGTAAACACAATTACTTTTTCGAAGTTCTCCCATTCCCTGTCCTGTCTTTTTCCTTGACTCTTTTAATAAATCATAAACTGTAATCATAAATCAAAGTAAAAGATGTTTATAAAGGATATGAATTTGTAAATCAGTTTTGACGTTTAAGCCTTTCGTAATATTCTGGTGAAGTGACTCGTTCTTCCTCAAAACTAAATATTCTCTCGTCATGTGATTACTCTCGGCATTCTCATTATAATGATATTCTTTATGGGCTCTTTTAATTCTCTTCGCTGATTCCCTACTTCTTGTTTCCCTCTTTTTATTATTCTCTCTCTCTCTCTCTCTCTCTCTCTCTCTCTCTCTCTCTCTCTCTCTCTCTCTCTCTCTCTCTCTCTTCATGCTTTTGGATATCTCATCTATATAGCAAAATAACAGTTCTCGATAGATAGGCCGCTTCAACAGCCGATTTCCCCCCTCTCTCTCTCTCTCTCTCTCTCTCTTCTCTCTCTCTCTCTCTCTCTCTCTCTCTCTC
Source organism: Macrobrachium rosenbergii (assembly GCF_040412425.1). Taxonomy (NCBI): domain Eukaryota; kingdom Metazoa; phylum Arthropoda; class Malacostraca; order Decapoda; family Palaemonidae; genus Macrobrachium; species Macrobrachium rosenbergii. The sequence continues at coordinate 44,306,840 of NC_089782.1, read as the reverse complement.
TCTCTCTCTCTCCTTCTGCTTTTGGATGTCTCCTCTACGTGGCAAAATGAAATCATTCGAAAGACAGAGCGCTTCAGCCTCCGATTTCCCACCACCTCTCCCTTCATCTTTGCACGCACAACACTACGCCATCTTTCTACTCCTATCTACACTCTCTCCTTTTTCTTTTTCGATCAGCCTCCCCCTTCCTCCCCACCTCTCCCCCTACGCTTTTCCACTTCCTGGCCGCCCTCTGCTTTCGGATATCTTTCCGGGAAACAAAACGAAAAGTGTCCGAGAGGCGGGATCAAAGCAAACGGTCGCCTTTGCTTCTTCGGATTGTTCAATTGGCGGAATGCCTTTTGATCCCGGCCAGTTTTCCCTTCCTCTAATTAATAATGGCTCTGCTGCTACAGTGGCTCTCCGGTGGCTGGCTGGGTGGCTCGGCTTCCTGGTTTATCTGGGAAGAGAGGAGAGGAGATGGCTGTTCCTTGAGAGAGAGAGAGAGAGAGAGAGAGAGAGAGAGAGAGAGAGAGAGAGAGATTATCTTGCGTTTGAGAAGAAGGGTGAGAATCTGATATATAGTCTTGAGCTTAGTAGAGAGGGAAATCTACAGATAGTCTCACATTAAATGAGAGAGAGAGAGAGAGAGAGAGAGAGAGAGAGAGAGAGAGAGAGAGAGAGAGAGAGAGGTTATCATGCGTTCAAGAAGAAGGGTAAGAATCTGAGAGAGAGAGAGAGAGAGAGAGAGAGAGAGAGAGAGAGAGAGAGAGAGAGAGAGAGAGAGGGGTTATCATGCGTTCAAGAAAAAGGGTAAGAATCTGAGAGATAGTCTTGAGCTTAGTGGAGAGGGGAAATATTCTAATAGTCTTGCACTTAAATGAGAGAGAGAGAGAGAGAGAGAGAGAGAGAGAGAGAGAGAGAGAGAGAGAGAGAGAGAGAGAGAGAGAGATTATCTTGCGTTCAAAAGAAGAGTGAGAAACTGAGAGATAGTCTGAAGGTTAGTAAAGAGGGGAATATACAGTCTTGCGCTTAAATGAGAGAGAGAGAGAGAGAGAGAGAGAGAGGGGTGGGTGTGATATGGGGTTCAGGAGAGAGAGAGAGAGAGAGAGAGAGAGAGAGAGAGAGAGAGAGAGAGATTTGAATGGGGAAGAGATTTGCATATGCTGAAGAGAACGTAATCGAATTGTAGAGCATTTCCACCCTTTTGTATGTTGATTTATGTCTATCTTATAAGTAAAGATAAGGGCCACCTTGTTGAACCGATTAAGAGCAAAATCAGCGGAAAAGAAGAACATATAAAGGAATAGAAAAATGTGAAAATGATGGGAGTAAGAGAATTCCAGATAGAAGGTAAAGGATAAAACCACACCTTGAAGAAACGAACGTAAGAATATACAATAAAACGTGGCGAAGAAATTCGAGAACAGGAAAGAGAAATATAAACAAAATTATCGAAAAAGAAGCAAACAAGACCTTGAAGAAGTGATTGAAAGAGAATAAACAAAAAGTAAAAATAAAAAAATACAGAAAGAAAAATGGAAACAAAATAACAAAAAGATAAAAAAAAAGAAAAAAAGTGGTAGCGGCTCACCAGAGCAAACAGGCCATAATGGGAGACGAAGCTGGGAGTGTTGACTGCACCAACACTTCACTGAACCCCTCCAAGTTGCAAGGTTGCGCATGCGCAAGCACACGCAGAAACGCCTGATAAGTGTGTCCGAAATCCTTGCATGAAGGGATCTGACGTTCTGTTAAGTGGCTTCGGTGAATTTAAGTGTCCAGTTGGAATGGTTTACGACGTTCAGTGGGTGGGACTTTCCTTCTTCTGTCAGACTTTGGAATTTTTTTTTGTCTCACTTTTCTTCCTGTAAGAGGCAAAAAGGTCGTTCTTTCGTGCTTAAATCCCACCTGTACTTGTTTATTTTCATGTATAATGTAATTGTAAGATATGATGCGTTTCAGAAATTAAATTTATTTTCATTGCGCAGAATTTTATTTCTTATGATATCGAGTCATTGTACTTATTTCCTCCATGTTTGATATACATTGCTATATACCTTCGCTCCTTTTGATTATTGATATGCGGAAATTTAGGTCTAGCGTTTTCTTGTATTAGCGCATTACAGAAGAACACTAGTGTTTCAGTAATAACTAAATTTCGTCTATAGTTATGTATATTAATTAACCTATTAACTTGACACTTGGGTACTACGTAGCCAAGACTGATTTATTCGACACGGACCTTTGCATTTAAAAGTTATTAATGAATCGTTGATTATCATGTGAGTAGTCTCGTCCAGTATCAGACTTTCACTAGTGACACTTAGGCAGAAGCTATTAAAACTCAAGTGGACTGGTAAACTATGCCTGCATTGGTGTCTTTTGTGTTTAGGCAATTTTCTCATGTCTTATTCTTAGTTTTCATTATTAGCAGTAGTGGGCATATTGTCATTTTCAATTAATCTTGAGGTCCAAATGCCTTTTAATTTCATGGAAGACCGTATTTTGTTAGATCAGTAGTAGTTGATATCGGGAAGGCTATTACTGTAAATAAGCATGCTATGGTCCAAATAATAATAGTATATTTATTCATTTTTTAATAATAATGTTGGATTCAGTTCATGCTGACAAGGTTGGGAATGCGTGTTTGCATTGGACTGGAACGCCAAAGAAAATGGTCATAGAAAACGCCAGCGCTTTGAAGGGGAACTAAATAATTGGAACTAATGGCGACAGGCTGTCTGCTCGGCTGACAACCAGTAGTGAATAATCAACTGGGTAATTTATGCCAGAGCAGCTGATGCGTGTGGTCTTTTTATCGCCATGGGAACGTTGCGTTGCTTACTATTGCTGCTGTGTAACAGAACTCTCATTGCAAGGTTTGAGTAAAATTCTTGCAGTAATTTAATATTATTAGAGTAATTTAATATTATTAGAAGTAATGATAGCTACTGATATTGACGGAATAAAACCAACTGCAGCAATATCACGAGGAATAATGTGGATGATAAATTTATCTTCATTCACTACGAAGAGAATAGTTACACTTGAGAGATGTGAGAGACTTTCAGATGTGTGTGTACGCGCTGCCCCTAAGCATTACATAACAAGTAATGAGAGTGGTAAAGAATTTTATACTAGGTGATGGTTCCATTTTACACTTACCCATTTTGTGTGGGTGTTTTTTTGCGATGGAGAGAGAGAGAATATAAACATACATTATACACACATGTATATATATATATAATTATATATATGAATATATATATATATATATATATATATATATATATATATATATATATATATACACATATATATATATATACATATATATATATATATATATATATAGAGAGAGAATATGTCAACATATTTAACCCGTTTGTCATGTGTGTTTATGAGAGAGAGAGAGAGAGAATATGAAGGTACGGGCAGGGGAAGGCGGGGATGGGTGGGGGGGGGGGGAACTTTGAGACAGTCAAATGACAGGGTAGCTTCATATGGGATCATTTGACATCATTTCCCCCTAAGTACCTTCAAATTGAGTTTACTTGGGTACTTTGGATGGTTACTTCCCTATTTCTCTTCTGGTGATGACAGTTGTACTCAGTAACAGTAAGTTTAGTGGAATTTATATTGGGTTGACATCATGAATCAACTTCGTATTGGGGTTAACCTTTGTACGATACGTGTACGGGACCGAAAATAGAGGTAAGAATAAAGAATCCTGGAGGTTTATGGGATAATACACACACACACACACACACACATATATATATATATATATATATATATATATATATATATATATATATATATAAAATATATGACATAAGAGCAAGCAGGAAAATATATATGGACATTATAAGATAAATTTTTTCTTGTCAAGTGTAGTGCAGTTACAGACATTCATACATACCTCAGTATTCATCCCCAGGGATCAGTCATAATCATAACAATGATTATAATCATATATTATTATTTATACCATAATTCAGTACCTACAATCATTCATAAAATGCGTACAGAATAAGGCTGATAGGCATTAGGTTGCATTTTTTATGAATTACTGTAGGTATAAATAATATTAATATGATTATAATTATTGTTACAACTATGATTGATCCATGGGGATGAATATTGAAGTTTTGATAAATATCTGTAGCTGCCCCACATTTAAGACATCGAAAAATAATGATCTTACGGCTCCAAGGCTTGGGAAGTTCGATATATTATTAGGTAAGAAAACTTTGAGAATATATTTCTTTTTGTTTGCTTCTCTGTCAGCGGTTTTTTATATTATATATATGTATATAAACATATACACATACATACATACGTATATATAAATATATGCATATGTATGTATGTGTATATGTTTATATATATTATATGTATACACATACACACCACAGACACACAATATATATATATGCATGCATGCTCACACATACACATTACATAAGACCTTGTCAGTTAGTTGTAACGACAGGCTTTAGTCCTGTGCATGTACTAAGGAACATAAAACAAGCAAATAGCCACGATGCAAAAAAAAAAAGGCCTAAAACAATAGCCAATTGAGCTTCATTGTTGAAACTTCCCAGCAGCAAGAATGCATTTCAAGTTCCGATAAGCTAAAACTTTTATTGCAGAGGCAATGAACATAGGTAGGTATCTACTATGAATAATTTCGTCTATAATTCTGGTAAAATCTTCTGAATGTGATGCTGATGTTGCGAACGGTATTTTTGAATTGGGAAGATGTATCATTTAGAATTCTCTCGCCTCAAAATGTTGAAGAGTCCTCGGAATGATTTTTCTTATTGTTTTATAGGCAAAATCTTAACATTCTTCTTTTACCATAATGAAGAGCTCATTATTTTCTGAGGTGCTTGTGAAAGCAAAATTACTGGATGCTTTTTCATAGTGAATTCCGTATAATTTTATGTATTCGGGTAAAAGCAAAGTTATTTTTCTTATCCAACTGGTAAAAGTGAATTTTTTTGTATTCTCTTTCGGGTCCAGTGATATGGTTGAGCCATTTAAGAAATGTTCATTCCTTTTACTGCACCTCCGTTCATAGTCTCTTTCTTCCATCGTTTTTCCACCCTCTCCTAACAATTAATTCATAGTGCAACTGCGAAGTTTTCCTCCTGTTACACCTTTCAAACCTACCTACTCTCAATTTTCCTTTCAGCGCTGAATGACCTCATAGTTCCCAGTGCTTGGCCTTTGACCTAAATCTTATATTCTTAATGTCTGCGGCAAATTTGGCAGATTACGTGGTTCCCACAGCGCAACTGCTTGAGAATTGTCTATTGGCGTGTCGGTAATGAGATATCAGATTTCTTGTATTAACAGAGATCTTTGATCATGGTACTTGATAAAGTTGACAGTCTCTCTCTCTCTCTCTCTCTCTCTCTCTCTCTCTCTCTCTGAATTCTTCCTTTTGAAGTGGCATGTACTATATATCGCTAATTTTAATGTTATTTCCATTGTAGGTAAGAACTGAGCACCAGTGCACTCTAGAGGTG
>NC_089782.1:44278821-44296321 GCF_040412425.1 Macrobrachium rosenbergii | reverse complement strand
ATACATTTATTTATTTAGATACTTACGTCTTTAACTGAATTAACAATGTAACCCACTATGCAACATGTTGTGAAGTTTTAACTGATAATCAAACCTATTACTGCATATTTATATTATGCCTGAACTTTGACGCGTTTTGCATTTTTACATAACCACCGTCATTACCAATAAAGTGCAGCTGAGTATTGTGACCGAAATAGAGGAAGTTCTAGAAGGCGAAACTGAAAATGTTGTGTATTTGTTAAAAAAAACCTTTGTAATAAACCTATTTTATAAGGCGTTAAAACATCTTTAGGTTTCTGTAGCGGTATATATTGCGTTAATTGAGATAATTAAGTTATATGTTTCTGTCGCGGTATATATTGCATTAGTAATATTATAATTGAAATAATTAATTTAAATAAGGCGAATTCAAAATGTGTATTTGTTATAAAACGTTTTTGCCAGACCTCACTTAGAAGGCGTTAAACTATCTTGGGATTTCTGTTGCGCCATATGACATTTTAATGTTTGTAAATTAAATTATATCGCGGACCACAACAGTTGCTCCTCAAACACAATATCACTCGTTTCCACCTTAATCAAAAAGGGTTCATTTAATCACTGTTGGGTTAAACCCTTGGCATACATCCAGTCATTCTAAGAATTATCCTAAATCAGTGGTGGGAGCCTGAGGCCTTCTGCAGCTTTCAGAGGTAAATCTTAATTACTGTAAAACCCTTGAATGCCAATCAAAATTGAAAACCACTATTGAACACCAATAAAAATTGAAAACCTGTATTGAATACCAATCAAAATTGAAAACCACTATTGAATACCAATCAAAATTGAAAACCTCCTTGTTAGAGCCCGATATCAAAATGCTGTCTCAAAAGAAGCAATCTGAAAGACATCACTCATATGTGTAAAAGGTAAATACACTATTTTCCACGTTAAGTTTTTTTACTTCTGTCTTTCTATTAGACTGTGCAATATTTACAAAAGGTTTAAAATAACTAAAAACCAGTCAAAAACCAGTCACCTATTGAATGCGGCCTCTTTGAGGGGCGATGAATTTCAGCGTAGCCTTCATGCATAAAAAGTTTCTTCCCCACCCCTGTCCTAAATCAATCTTGGCTTCATGTCATGCTGAAATGATCCCCTGCAAATCGTTTACGATTTTTCCTGACTGTTGGATGGTGTCCATTTGATCGGGCGACGCTGTCTCGTTTTCTCTTCTTAAAATCGGACCGACTTCACGATCCGCCCTCGCGTGACTGACAGTGATTCTGCTTCCCCGCAGTCACAAGTCGTTGCTCAGAGTCGTGCAAGAAACGCCGGGGAGGAGAAATGACGGGGGAAGGAGAAATGCAGAAACGAGGGGAACGCGATCGCTGGTTGCAGACAGGTGAAGCTGACCTCGCGTTAGGTGTCAGCAAGATGTGTCAGGGTTTGATTTCGGGATAACGAGCAACTGTCAGTCTCGCTGCGGATTTTCTCCCGGTATTCCAGGTGCGAGATAGCCGCTGAATTTTTCTGTCTCTGGCTCCGATGGCGAATGAAGATTTTTTATTTTTTCCCCTGGTAATAGAGAAAGGCTTTTTCGGTCCACCTTCCCACTGATGAATGAGAATTTTTTTCACTGCTACGTGGTAGATCTTTTTCTTATTAACAAGTCAAGTTTTTGCCTAGAGACAAATACACTTCCCTGACAAATAAATTTTCCCATTGAAAATAGGCATTTTTTTTTTGATAACTGATAACATGTCATAAAAGCTCAGACTTTTTCCCCTGATAACAGGCCGTAGATAAAAACGTTTTACATTATTCGTTAGGAAATTCTCTCTCTCTCTCTCTCTCTCTCTCTCTCTCTCTCTCTCTCTCTCTCTCTTTGAAAATGGTATTTTTAATCTCTTTATATTTACTCCCATCTTCAGTTTTATTTTTTTTTTTTTTCATATAGAATCTTGCTTGTCAAGTAGGTCGCTTTTTTCATATTTTTAAGAATGATTGATTCTTGTCAGCAATGATAATAAAAACAATAAGATTGCTAGTCTTACTCAGAGATATTTAGCATCACAAAAAACATTTATTTAATCAAAACAGTTTGAATATATGATATGCTCATAATATTAGCAAAGATTGCTCAGTCTTGATCATATTTTGTGTATGTGCAGGATTGTAGGACTTATATAGGATTAGGGATTTGGCAATAAAGTTGGTGACGACATATTGGAGCAGGCTAGATATAAACAATTCTTTCTCTGGTACAGAAGTGCCCGAATTGTGTAAAATATAACTAAAAACATAGCAACTGCAAAATCCAATAAACGAACCACAAAAAATTGTCAAAATCTAGGGACGACCACTTAGGCAGGCAACGCACCTGTATCTTTGCTTGTGCAGGCCTACCTGAGCAGCTGCAACTGTTCAGGAATTCTGCATCTGTTTGTGCAACCACAGTACAGAATTTTTATTCACACATTCTGGTATGTAATAGATAGGTCTGTCGTACCTGTAAGGGAAGGCTGCTGTTAGCGTTGTATCATTTACTTATCGGTTTATTTCCCTTTCTTATTGTTTTTAGTTTTCTGTAAAAGAAAACCATTGTGCCGGCTTTGTCTGTCCGTCTGCGTTTTATTCTGTCGGCACTGTTTTCTATCCGCATTTTTTCTGTCCGCCCTCAGATCTTAACAGGTACCGAGGCTAGAGGACTACAAATTGGTGTGTCGATCATCCACCCTCCAATCATCAAACATACCAAATTGCAGCCCTCTGGCCTCAGCAGTTTTTATTTTATTTAAGGTTAAAGTTAGCCATAAACGTGCTTCTGGCAACGATATAGGATGGACCACCACCGGGCCTTGGTTAAAGTTTGATGGGCCGCAGCTCATACAGCATTATACCGAAACCACCGAAAGATAGATCAATTTTCGGTGGCCTTGATTATACGCTGTAGCGGCTGTACAGAAAACTCGATTGCGCCAAAGAAACTTCGGCGCATTTTTCCATGTTTTTTGTTGTTTTCGGCAGCTAGTTGCGTTTTTTCGTGTCCCTAAATCTATTCGTTCTTTGCCTTTGGACTCGCCCCACATACATGTCCGTCTCATTTGACACTACCTTTCTACTATGGGTGTCTAGAAATGTTAAGTTACTCCTCCGTCTTCTCCTCTATCTTCTCTTCTTCTCAGTTTAATCCCTAGTCGGGGTGGTTGTTTTAAATCAGCCTTTTTCAGATACATTACATAATTTGGTTTGGCAGAGTTTTACGGACGGATGTTAGGGTATTCGCCTCTTTCATTATCCGTGTATGCAACGCCTCTTATTGCCAGTGAATGAAAGGTACCTCTCGGCATAGCATAAGTATAATTTATTGAGCTTAATCTTGGTTTCCTCTTTTGATTAGAAATGAAATAAAACAAATGTTCTGGAAGCTACAATTAGTACTGCATTAGTTGCTAGGAGCTCGTGCAGTTTATCAAGGTAATGTGCTACGCTGAAGAATTATAAGTCTCTGATTTATTTCATGAGTACAGCTAAAATTTCACCTTTCCAAAGTCCAATTGTGTTTTTAATTCGAAAACCGTTGTTCTTTTGAGAAATAAGGTTGGTATTTAATCTGTGGTACATATGAGCCACGTTGCCCCTGCAAGAAAATGGTTAACATTTAATATATCATATATAACAATTATACTTTAATAAGCTTTTTTGTCATTAAATTCGGAAGGGCCATCTTTAAACTGCAGTATTTATCGTTAGTTAATAGTGGTTAAATTAAAAATTTCTAAACTCAATTTCTCTTAATGAAAAGCGACGTCTTTCCTGATTTCAGTAATTATTATAAATGGACATTGGTCTAATTACTAAGGTAAATGAATGTTAGGGAGTATTTGATTAATTTTCAACAAGATCAAATTATTTTCAGTGTCCCGCACTCTGATGAATAATACTTCAGTGCATGGAAAGAAACACTTGACATATTTTGCAAATTAAAATATGTTGTGGCGCTCGAGTTCCTCTAGTTTTCTTGTGTTAATTAGATTGTTTTGATTGGTTATTTACCTGTGTTCGTTATGTCAAAATTATTTCCTTGAAAGTGATTATTTACCTGTTTTCGCTGTGTTAAAATTATTCCCTTGAAAGTGATTGTTTTGATTGGTTATTTATTGTTTTCGTTATGTTAAAATTATTCCCTTGAAAGTGATTGTTTTGATTGGTTATTTTTTTCGTTATGTTAAAATTATTCCCTTGAAAGTGATTGTTTTGATTGGTTATTTACCAGTTTTCGTTATGTTAAAATTATTTCCTCGAAAGTGATTTTTTTGATTGGTTATTTGTTTTCGTTATGTTAAAATTATTCCTGGAAGTTATTGTTTTGATTGGTTATTTGTTTTTTTGATTGATTATTTGATTTTTCGTAATTGTTATGTTAAAATTATTCCCAAGAAAGTGATTGCTTTGATTGGTTATTTACCCGTGTTCATTATTTATTAAAATTATTCCCTGGAAAGTGATTGTTTTGTTTGGTTTTCACCTGTGTTCGTATATTGAAATTATTCCCTGGAACGTGATTGTTTTGATTGGTTATTTACCTGTGTTCGTTATGTTAAAATTATTCCCTGGAAAGTGATTGTTTTGATTGGTTATTTACCTGTGTTCGTTATGTTAAAATGATTCCTTGGAAAGTGGTTGTTTTGATTAGTTATTTACCGTTGTTCGTTATGTTAAACTTATTCCTGGAAAGTGATTGTTTTGATTGGTTATTTACCTGTGTTCGTTATATTAAAATGATTCCCTGGAAAGTGATTGTTTTGATTGGTTATTCACCTGTGTTCATTATGTTAAAATTGTTCTCTGGAAAGTGGTTGTTTTGATTGGTTATTTACCCATTTTCGTTATGTTAAAATTATTACCTGAGAAGTGATTGTTTTGATTGATGATTTATCCGTTTTCATTATGTTAAAATTATTCCCTGGAAAGTGATTGTTTTGATTGGTTATTTGCTCGTTTGCGTTAAGTTAAAATAATTCCCTGGAAAATTATTGTTTTGATTGGTTATTTACCTGTGTTCGTTATGTTAAAATGATTCCCTGGAAAATTATTGTTTTGATTGGTTATTTACCCATTTTCGTTATGTTAAAATGATTCCCTGGAAAATTATTGTTTTGATTATTTATTTTACCTGGAAAGTGTCGTTGGTTATTTGCCCGTTTGCGTTAAGTTAAAATGATTCCCTGGAAAGTGATTTTTTTGATTGTTATTTACCTGTGTTCGTTATGTTAAAATGATTCCCTGGAAAGTTATTGTTTTGATTGGGCATTTTCCTGTGCTCGTTATGTTAAAATTATTACCTGGAAGGTGATAAGTTCTCTCTCTCTCTCTCTCTCTCTCTCTCTCTCTCTCTCTCATGACATGTTTACGCCGCGTTCCAATCTTCGCCAGTCTTCAAAAGCCATTAAGTTCAGCTGATAGCTTGGAAAGAAGAGGGACCTCCATTTACTTCAGTATCTATCACCTAACTTCTTCTGAAAAGTTTTGGGGACAAGATATCTCTATACATTGCACAATTACTTCTTTCATTCCGGTTGTTTGGAATCAGAAATGCTGTTGAATTTCTGTTTCAAAACTTGATTGGATTCGTTCATTTGGCTGTGATACATTTAATTGTCTCCTGTAAGTGTAAGAATTGCGCGTTTATGGCTGAGGTATTTAATTTCCCGTTTTCCCCTTATAGTGTGTATTTAAATGTGAGGTTGCTTTGAACAAAGACTTACACATAACAAGTAAAAAATGCGCCGAAGTTTCTTCGGCGCAATCGAATTTTCTGTATCTATCGTATAATCAAGGCCGCCGAAAATAGATATCTTTCGGTTGTCTCGCTATAATGCTGTATGAGCCGCTGCCCATGAAACTTTAACCACGGCCTGGTAGTGGCATGTCCTATATCGTTGCCAGACGCACGATTATGGCTAATTTTAACCTTAAATGAAATAAAAAGTAGAGGCTAGAGGGCTGCAATTTGTTATGTTTGAAGATTTGCAGTTTGATGATTGGAGGGCGGTGGAGTGCGGACGGACAGAAAAATCGGACGGACAGAAAAAGTGCGGACGGACAGCCGGACAGAAAAAGTGAGGGCGGAGAGAAAAAGTGCGGACGGACAGAAAAAGTTTTTAAGATCTGCGGACGGACAGAAAAAGTGAGGGCGGAGAGAAAAAGTGCGGACGGACAGAAAAAGTGCGGACGGACAGACACAAAGCCGGCACAATAGTTTTCTTTTCAGAAAACTAAAAATGATTATAAAGTGAGACAGAAGACAAGGAAACTGAAAATGGTTATAAAGGATTGAAGAAAATTGTCCATGAGCACATCATGTAGGATGAATGTGGTATGTCAGTGCTCTGGGTCTATTGCTAGGGGACGGGGTGCAGTTCGGGGCTAGTAGCCTCCAATCCTCCCAACCCCTCACCCTCCCGACGACTCCAAGTCAGCGTGGGAAGGCCTCCGCGTTTTGAGAGAGACAATAACGCCTGAATAACCTCCTGAAGTCTGTGGCCACGACAGGTCGTATGGGCCTCTGAAGGGTCGATTGCCCTCCCTCGGGGCACCGAGAGGCTTTTCCGGGTATTTCACCTGTCGGGCTCCTTTTTGGCATTATCAGCAGCAGCATTTTTCTGGAATCTTTCGCCGAGGGACCTGCCTGTAGAGAGAAAGGGTTGGTTGGTTTTGTTGATGGTGCTGATGCTTATAGGCGTGATGGCTGGTTTTGTGTGAGGCGAACACACACACACATGCATACATACATACATACATATGTATATATATATATATATATACAGTATATACATACACATATATATGTATGTGTGTGTGTGTGTGTGTGTGTGTGTGTGTAGTTCTGCCACCAGTTCACAAGTGATTTTTTTTATACTCTTAGATATTAAGCCACTGATACCCCAAATGTCATATTCACTTCATCTTGGGAGTCACTGACACCCAAAATGAATCATATAAGTGCATTTGCCACGGCCAGGATTCGAATCTTTGCCTTTTGTGTTTGATAAAGAGTCGTCGACAGGGAATTATCCACCAATTTATCTGTCTTGGTAGGTTAGAATCCTGGCCAGGGCAGATTTTGCACCCTTTGGCTGCAAGTTATTTCCAATGGGAAAATTAAAAGGTGCAGTCTCTCTCTCTCTCTCTCTCTCTCTCTCTCTCTCTCTCTCTCTCTCTCTCTCTCTCTCTCAGGGCCGGCGAGATGAACAGCTCAGTATCCTTAAGTAGTCAAGGAGTTAGGGTTAAGGGGAACAAAGAAGGGTCAAGAAAAATAACAAAGGCTAACTCATTTAACCTAAGTGATGGTAACTTTATATTTGACAGTTTGTTGTCCTACTATGTAATTCAAGCAGCCTACCTTAACATGATTATCAGGTCGTTGAATATTTAACAACTCTTGTTTTTAGAATGGCAGTTTGGGAATGACCGAAGATGGTTGTTAGATATTTTTTCTTAACATTTATAACTACTTCTTTTATTGTATTATTCCGTTATCACCTGAAGAGGTGACCAGTCAGTTTTGAAACTGTATTGAATATGATATTTAGGCCAAGGGCTAAGCACTGGGACCTATGAGGTCTTTCAGCGCTGAAACGGTAATTGACAGTAAAGGGTTTGAAGGGTGTAACGAGGAAAACTTCGCAGTTGCACTATGAATCAATTGTTAGGAGAGGGTGGAAAAAAAGATGGAAGAAAGAGAATAAGAAGGGAGGTACAGTAAAAGGAACGAAAGGGTTTACAGCTAGGAGCCGAAGGGACGCTGCAAAGAACCTTAAGTAATGCCTACAGTGCCCCGCACGAGGTGCACTGACGGCGCTACTCCCCCTACAGGGAATTGATCGAATTTTAGCGTTCTCATTATTATATTTTAAAAACACAACGGGATTTTATCTCATTCTTAAAGCACGGCAAGTTTGCGTGTTATATTTGTCATCGAAATTGTGTAGCCGTCATCGGGTACATATTAGACCATATCTGAATAGAAATATAGGACGCAGTTTCTCAGCTCTCGGAGAGAAGTGTGTGCGCAAACGTGCAAACATACACACAAACGCATATAAAGAAAGACTTTTTTTACTATTTTTGTTATTCCTCAGAATGTGAGTCCTACATTATTACTTATTTTCTGTCAACCAGACATAATTTTCACGCATAAGAACAGTAGAAATTGTGAACTGAAGAGTGACTGCTATTCTTTGTTGAATTTTTAAAAAAAGAAAAACATTCGGATAGTGGTCAAAATATCGAGTCGTTCGCAACCACTTGTTAGATACTGAGGCAGTTCAGATGTTCTAATCACCCCAGTCTCAGTGATCTAATTGAATATTCGTTAATGCTGTAGGTCACCCCGTAGGGGGGCTAGTGCCGTCAGTGCACCTCGCATGGCTCACTGTAGGCAGTACTTAAGGGTCTTTGCAGCGTCCCTTCGGCCCCTAGCTGCAACCCCTTTTATTCCTTTTACTGTACCTCCTTTCATAATCTCTTCCTTCCATCTGACTTTCCACCCTCTCTAACAATTGTTTCAAAGTGCAACTGCAAGGTTTTCCTTCTGTCACACCTTTCAAAACTCCTTACTGTCAAATTCCGTTTCAGCGCTGAATGACCTCATAGGTCCCAGCGCTTGGCTTTTGGACTAAATTCTATATTCTGTTCCACAGAAGGGGGCAAAAGACATTGAATTATTAATAAGCTGTAGATCTTCATTAACCTTTTTATTACCACGCCCCCCTCTAAGAGTTGGTCATTCCCTCCACACCCCGCCCCCTGCATCTGAGAGTAAAATTCCTTCCCGGATTTAAAGGAAAATAAAAGAAAAAATTGAGAAGGGGTTTTTATTCTTTTGGGAATGAATTAGTGAGATATTTGGCACCGCTTCTTAGCTGCTAGATCTTGAATGCGTGGTTGAATGTTGAGAGAATAATAGATATAATTAGAGAATTTTTATTTTTCCCTAGGGCTCGCTCCCCCCGCCCCCTCTGGAAATTGTTGACGCCCCCCAGGTTAAGAACCCCGCTACACTAGATAATTATCTCAGTAAGTTATGTACGGATTTTGGAGATATTGTTCAAGACTAGGTCAGTGGTAAAATAAGTGCTTGGAAGCCCTTGATCATCAGAAAAGATTTATTTTCTTTTATACGACCGAATTAGCGCATTCCATAAGAACACGAGAATAATGACATGGCAGTATATAACATATATATACATTTTTAGATATTTTTGGCAAAGGTATTTGCTCTAACAGTGAGTAATATTTTTTTTATCATTGGTGTTGGCGGAGATGTATGACGAATGTTTCTAATATCCTCTCTCTCTCTCTCTCTCTCTCTCTCTCTCTCTCTCTCTCTCTCTCTCTCTCTCTCTCTCATTTGTTTAATTTTGGATTTGTCAATTCCCTTCCTGAATCATGTTTTGATTGAGTGCATCGCGAGAAATGATAATAAAAAATAATAGTTTTATTCAAGCACAATATAGTACATGCGGTTATGTAACACATGCAAACTTTGATTCATAGAAACACTCTCTTCCTTTTTTTTTTTAGGTTTTACAATTTTTTTTTAGCCTCGAACGATCGGCTTTCGATATCCAGTGCTGAGGAATGCAATGTGACGTGACTAAGTCCCTGATTGCGAGAATCGTTTCTGTGGGACAATTTTTTATATTTTAATTTCTATTTTTAGCCGGCGTCTCTCCGGATTACTAGATGGAATGTGTCGACAGAAGGCTATTGGTCTCGTTTATGCGTTACACCCTGTAATTTAGTTACCCCCGTGGTGGGAGTTAGTGTAGGCGTGAATTATAAGGATTTTCGTGATTTGTATATACCTGTTCGGCTGGTTTTCTCGACTCGTTTTAAATGCATTTTGCTTTGTTTCGAGATTAATAACTTTTTTTTTTTATCCTTTTAAAGTATGTTATTTGAATAGTGCTTGCATGACGGCTGTGAATGTGCTCAGTAATGCCTGAATAACGGTACTTTGTTCCAGTACAAAATGTATGTAGAATACAGTTTATTGATTTTTCTCTCTCTCTCTCTCTCTCTCTCTCTCTCTCTCTCACACACACACACACACACAAATCCCTTAATTGTGTAAATTTCCTCTGTATTAATATTTATATTTTATTACACCGCTTTTCCGAGACATTGCACTTCGGCGTAGGAGTTTCGTCACTAACGAAGTTGATTTCCTTTGAATTAAATATTAACATTAACGATTGGTTCTGTTCTGCTTTCTTGTTAGCCTTCATTTAGTTACACGGGATTCCCGGAGAAGTAAGTGACTTATTCTACATGTTTTGTTTTACTTATTCGTTTGCCTCTTCTATCCACTTCTTTCTTTTTTTTTACAGATTATTATTATTATTATTATTATTATTATTATTATTATTATTATTATTATTATTATTATTATCATTATTATTATTATTATTGTAGAAGACTTTCGTAAGGTACCTTTTGTTCATGATAACAATAGTTTTTTTTTAATATCATTTGATAATGGCGACTGGTATTATTATCATCATTATCTTCCTTTTGTTTAAAATCTGAAATTTATATACTTGAGATGTAGGTACCTTTGGAACTTTCATCAAAATATCTTTTACCTTGGCCAGTTTTCGAAGGTCGCAGCTCAGTTTCTAATACAAAACTTTGGTACTGCTTTCCCACAAAGTTTTTCCCTTTGCCTTTTTTTCAAGGTCAAGGGTCAAGTAGAATGACCAAGGTTTAAAAAAATTTATTCTCAAGAACTCAGAAACTACGAGAGTGAGAGCTTCTTGGTCCCCGTAGGGAGGTACCGCCGTCGGTGCACCTCATGTGGTGCACTGTAGGCACTACTTAAGGTTCTTTGCTGCGTGCCTTCGGCCCCGTAGCTGCAACCCCTTTCGTTCCTTTTACTGTACCTCCTTTCATATTCACTTTTCTTCCATCTTACTCTCCACCCTCTCCGCAATAATTGATTCATAGTGCAACTGCGAGGTTGTCCTCTTGTTACACCTTTCAAACATTTTACTGTCAATTTCCATTTCAGCGCTGAATGACCTCGTAAGTCCCAGTGCTTGGCCTTTGGCCTAAATTCTATATTCAACTCAATTCGATTCAACTAGAGGTTTTTGGTTTTCAGAATCTCTTTCAGGACGAATATTAATTAATTTCTGAGATCGCATATGCTGATTTTGGAGGGTGGAGTATTTCACCATCTCCAATTTGCTATAAACCCTTTGCTGATTAACTCCTCGAACATTCTGATTTTCTCACTGTCACGTCTCCTACCTTTTGTTATGATTATGACAAATAATCGTTGTTTTAATCTGTGGCCTCATGTGAAGATATGATTTTATTTGAGACTAGTTGCTTTTGGTAATGGAGTGGTGGAATGGTAGCACATATTTTTCCGAACAGAGAGTGTTAAAGTCTAACTCTTCCAGGTGCCCCACCCAATGGTAGGCGTGGAGTCTCCACAATACCATGCCAGAATTATTATTATTACTATTATTATTGCGTTTGTGGTTATTGTTGTGATTATTATTGCATTTATTCTTTTTCTTCTTATTGTTATTATTTTTATTATTATTGGAAAAATACAGTCCGCAGTAGTACGTATGTACGAGGATATTGCTATATATAACACATACTAATGCAGGCTTTATTTTTCCATTTAAGACCACGAGAAAGTGTTGATATCTTCTTCTTCTTCTTCTTCTTCTTCTTCTTCTTCTTCTTCTTCTTCTTCTTCTTCTTCTTCTTCTTCTTCTTCTTCTTATTATTATTATTATTATTATTATTATTATTATTATTATTATTATTATTATTATTATATTTGGGTCGAGGCCATACAACCCAAATACGGACTGCCTTTGTTCAGCGGTCCTCCTACACAAGTAAATTCATCACGGAGGTAACTCTTACTGTTATTGCAGAACATATATATCTGTGAAATTCACTGCAGACTGTAAATTCATTCTGAAATTCCCCCTCCCTTTCCCCACTCCTTGGCCCGGTCCGACCCTGAAGTGCTAATAGGACGGCAAGTAGTGGTCAAGTTAATACCAGGTCAGCTGTTATTTAAGGTCACTTAAATTCAGTTGATGTTTGGTTTCTGCCATTACTGGTAACAGGTTCTGGATGAGGTTTTTTCACTCAGGAGTTTTCGTTCCTGTGCTGCGCTGTGTTTATGTTGGTGTAGGTGTAGGAATTGACGTCATATTCTCCCTCCTCCTTCTCCCCCTCCTCCTCGTCCTCCTCCTCTTCTTCTTCTTCTTCTTCTTCTTCTTCTTCTTCTTCTTCTTCTTCTTCTTCTTCTTATTCTTCTTATTACTATTATTACTATTATTATTGTTATTTTCTTCTTCTTCTTCTTCTTCTTCTTCTTCTTCTTCTTCTTCTTCTTCTTCTTCTTATTATTATTATTATTATTATTATTATTATTATTATTATTATTATTATTATTATTATTATTATTGCACGGTCGGATGACTCAAATTTGGCGAGCTGTTGATTTCTCGAAAGCATTTTTTTTTATTTCATTCATATCTTAAAATTCACTAAATTTAAAAATGTTGGTCTGTCATTTCTTTTAGGAAAGGCGTGTAAAAAAGTTTATTGTGTACTTGTAACGTCAGCCAGCGTTGCCCTTTAATAAAAATGAGTTAGATGTACGTAATAAGAAATTACAGTGAAATAATGCAGAAAAAAAGTAAAAATGCGCCGAAGTTTCTTCGGCGCAATCGAGTTTTCTGTACATCGTACAATCAAGGCCACTGAAAACAGATCTGTCTTTCGGTGGTCGCGGTATAATGCTATATGAGCCGCGGCCCAGGAATTTATAACCACGGCCAGGTGGTGGCCTGTCCTATATCGTTGCGAGATGCACGATTATGGCTGACTATAACCTTAGATAAAATAAAAACTACTGAGGCTAGAGGGCTGCAATTTGGTACGTTTGATGATTTGAGGGTGGACGATCAACATACCAATTTGCAGCCCTCTAGCCTTGGTATTTTTTAAGATATGAGGGCGGACAAAAAGGGTGGACAGAATAAAGTGCGGACGGACAGACGAAGCTGACACAATAGTTTTTTTTACAGAAAATTAAAAAAAATCACTTCTGGGAAGCCAGAATGGGTAACAGTGAGGCCTAAGAGGCCAACGAACGATTGCACGAAAATGTGTATGTCAGCAAATTTATGTCTGTCCCGTCAAAAATGACGTCAGTATTTAAGTAATTTTTGAATTCCACAATTTCCTTGGTTAAGATCATATGATAGTTTTAAACTTGGATTCTATTACCTGGAGAATATCTACCGTACACACAAATAAGACAAATGCAAGGCTATAGTTTGCGTTTATATAGTAAGATATTCAATGCATAAGCTAGTTGTGTGCGCATTTGTGAAGGTCGGTTGTTATGTTGATCAGACGAAATTTCTCAGTCAAAAATGGTCTTCCTTAAAGAATCTGTGGCTTTCTTTGGACAGAGACGACCTTGGGTGTTGTGACGCCAGTTTAATTCACGAATTTACTTTTCTTTTGTCAGTGACGACGTTGGGCGTTGTGACGCCAGTTTAATTCACGATTTTTCTGTTAATCGTTCAGCATTAAACACCACTCTTTTTTCCTAACACAATTTTTCTTGCTTCCATTTAAACTGGGCTAGACCAGGATGTTAGGTTACCGCTCCCGTCAACATCTGTTTATTTTAGAAAATTATTACATTAATAGGTTATACAATTTTAAAGGAATACTCACTTAATCGACTTTCCTCTGACTTGTAACGTGGATTCCATTTAATTCGCTGTGAGCTCCCTTTCCCCTGCTCTGTTTTACATATATTATTTTGAACAGTGTTCTCGAGACCTTTTTTTGATCGCATGCCTCCTCACCTGCTCTTTCCTCCTTTTCCTGCTCGCTGTGTTTCACACTTCCTCAGTTGCTGTTTGGACGTCGCAAACACGAGGGTCAGAGCATTTGCAGTCTCCCATATCATTCAATCGTCTGCCCTTCAAAGTATATCCAGATATAATATACCTGGCCTTTTTTTTTAAGGAGGGGGACAGTGTCTTGCTCGTCTCGGTCTCTACTCGATTACAAAGAGAGAGAGAGAGAGAGAGAGAGAGAGAGAGAGAGAGAGAGAGAGAGAGAGAGAGAGAGACACGCTAGCACAAAACTGTAGTGAATAGTATACTTTAATTAAGCCAGCGCGACCGACTGAATGCTATGCCAAAAATGGGTAGGTTTTTCAGAAAAGAGGTGGACGGACTGTCTCTGCCAGACAGTGAATGACAAAATAAACTGTGACTGATATGAAACCTTTCGCTCTTATCTGACGTTTTGTTAACAGAGCGAGGCTGGGTGGCATTTCGTTTATACATGTTTATATATATATATATATATATATATATATATATATATATATATATATATATATATATATATATATACACATATACATACAGTATATATATATTTGCATATATATATATATATTATAATATTTTTTAAGATCCCTCTAGCTTAATTTTTTTTCGTGATAGTACAATAAATAAACGTTTTGTATATATATATATATATATTATAATATTTTAATATATATATATTAATTTTTCGTGATATGTATATATAAATAATATATTTATGTATGCATGTATATATATATATATATATAATATAAAGTATATATATACATGTATATATAATATATATATATATATATATATATATATATATATATATATATATATATATAATAATATATATATATATATGTATATATAAATATAATATATATATATATATATATATATATATATATATATATATATATATATATATATATATATATATATATATATATATATGAATGTATATCTATGCCATGAAAAAGCTTACGTATTATACCTTATCACGAAATAAATTGGGGTCCTGAAGGGGACCTTAAATTTCGCTCGAATCACAATTTCATTTTTACCGTTTGGTTAAATTCTTGCCTGTGTATTACCACTGTCCCCCGGCCATTGAAAGACGAGGGATTGCCATGGTGGGGGTGTGATTTATTTTGGGAAGGGGAACGGGAAGGGAGGGGAGGGGAGGGGAGAAATCGAGGGGAATGCAGGATCCTTTCTATCCTTAGAGATTGGGGGAATGGGGGGAGGGGGGGAAAGGTTGGCTGTACCGCTGGGTGGAGTTTCGTTCGATATTTTTCTACAGGGAGGGGGATGGGAAGGATGGGGGCCTTTTAGTGGGGAGGGGTGGGGTGAGGATGGGTGGGGTCTATTTGTGGCGATGGGGGCGGGTTAGAGTGGATTTTGGCAGAGCAGGTCACGTGTGTTATGCAAACCAACATTCGGAGACGAGCGATGGTGACCCCTCATGACCTGTGTGTTGCTGTTCGCTAATTTTATTCATTCCAGGATTCTCCCACCCGTATTCTGAGGGTCCCAGAGCGTAATAATTCTTGGACAATAAAGAAAGGACCATTCGTCCTCCTTTGCAGTTTGGACATCTGAGAAAGTATAATGGAGAAAATATCTAATTCCTCGATATTTTTATGCGTTGGTCCGTGGGATGATTATTGCATTCTCGCGTGGGCGTTTTATTGTGTGTGGGTTGCAATCGTATTTTCGACCCCGCATGATGTAATGCAATTTGGAGGGTAATGGCGCTTCGCCTGTACAGTAATACGAGGATTTTGTGCATTTCAGGGGCTATTTGATGCTATTAAGTTATTTATGGAGGCGTATATGATAGGTTTTTCTTAGAAAGAAGAGTTAGTGTCTTTCTGTTCTTAAATACATACATACCTGTACATACATACATACAGAATTACATACGCACAGAATTACATACATACATACATACATACATACATTGTTGTATGTGTTCTTTTGTGCCTTATATATACAAGGTCTGATCTGGTTCAAAATAAATATTTGTAAAGAAATGTATCTATCACAAAAATGATTTTAGTTTTGGTCATGGGACCTTGTAAAAATATTTTATCCGTGTATAATACAGCCTGGCATGTGATGGACCGAGCTACAGAATGTGAACATTATGTTCATTTTATTTCGCGCTTGACAGAGGTGATTCATTCATATTAAATAAGAACGGAATGGACAATGAGATTGCAGTTTTTTGTGGCTGCAGCAGGGGAATATACTGAAGAGAAATTGAACTGGAATGTGAGTTTTCATTATTAATATTAAATCACAACGCTAGCTTCATTTTTAATGGTCATTTTTTGTGTATATGTTTTTCGTTAAAACATTTGAGACCCGTCCTCCGGTGCTGGGCTGCCTATCCTCATCGAGGTAGGTTGAAGTCACCACACTGGAGATAATTCATTTAACTAGAATGTTTGCACAAAACAAATGACGTAGTCGCCTTTAGTGAAGAAAAGGGCGAACTCAAAATAACCACTTAAGTTTAACCTTGATGTAAGAATTACGCTTAAATTCAAGGCGAAAAGGTTTATAAGTAATATGGGTCTATATATATATATATATATATATATATATATATATATATATATATATATATATATATATATATATATATATATATATATATATATATATATATATATATATATATATATATATATATACATACATACATATACATATACATACATACATACATATATAATATAATATAATATATAATATAATATAATATAATATAATATAATATAATATAATATAATATATAATATAATATAAGGAGATGTACTTGGGTTACGAACCTTCACCGCAAGCACCTAATAGATTAATGGTTATTTACAACACCACCTGGCCTCAGGTCTCTGGGAGCGTATGCTTGAAGGTGTAAACAGATGGGCAAATGATTGACACAAACTTCGTAATAAGAGACAAAGCATTTTTTTCTCTAAGCTCAGTCGGTACCGCTGTGTTTAACGTTATGGCCTGGTCGGGAGGTCGAGATTGTTTTTCTGAATGAATGTTTTCGACGATTACAGTATTCGTATACATCACACGAAGTAGGGATTTGTAATTATATATATATATACATATATATATATATGTATATACATTTACATATATATATGTATATGTATGTGTATATACGTGTACTCGTATATATAAATACATGTGTATGCATATATACATTCACACACACACACACACACACATATATATATATATATATATATATATATATATATATATATATATATATATATATATATATATATATATATATATATATATATATATATATATATATATATATATATATATATATATATTTTATAAATATTACTGCTGTTCGCCCTCGATGTATTTATGTGGAGGAATATTAGTCAGATTGACCTCGACAGAGAACATCTCTGTCCCGCAGGTAGGCCAGGCAATTCAAAATAACGATCACAGCAGAGACAGACGGTGTCCTCGCATAGGCAGGAATAGGCTGGGTAGTTCAAAAAACAAAATATGCCTATGGCATATTT
>NC_089782.1:44268821-44273821 GCF_040412425.1 Macrobrachium rosenbergii | reverse complement strand
TAGGCTGGCATACGGATATGATATTTAGTCTCTCTCTCTCTCTCTCTCTCTCTCTCTCTCTCTCTCTCTCTCTCTCTCTCTCTCTCCCTAATAAAGGGACAAGCGAAAAGAACTTTACTACAGCAATATCATCAAATATGAGCAAAACTATAAAAAAAGAAATATGGAACAGATTTGGAAAGGAAATGATTGCATGAAACTCCCCCTTCCCTTTCTTAACTTAAGCTCTCACTCGATTCACGGGGCAGACGAAGAAAGAGTGAGAAAGAACAGAAGAGAGGAAATTTAATGTATATGTAAATGTCGAGGAATTTGCCCGTGTAAGAAAAAAAATTGAAGAAAAAATAGTAACATCAAAAGGGGAAACGAAAACAGCTTCAAAAATGCAGTTTAGAGTTCAAGCAGAGGCAGGAATCTCAAAATGGTGAAGCGTATATCATTAGGATACTTCTTTCGTGACCAGTTCAAACATTATTTTGTTTAAATTTCGGAATTCTACTTCAGGATGAGTTTATTAGACACCAGACATACAGACGATGTGTCTTATCAGACATCAGACATACAAACGATGTATCTTATCAGACATCTGACATTCATACGATGTATCTTATCAGACATCTGACTTACAAACCATGTATCTTATCATACATCAGACATACAAACAATGTATCTTATCAGACATCAGAATACAAACGATATATCTTATCAGACATACAGACGATATGTCTTACATAGTCTGCAACGATTGCAATTTTTCTAACGATTTAACGTATGAAGAAAAACCACGTTCAGAAATAGAACCACAATAAAAAATACAACCACCCAGAAATAAATCCACATTCAGAAATATTCTTAGGTTCTGTTTATCTTGCATTATTATTATTATCCATAATGTGCAACCATATGGAAAAGACGAAATCCCGTTAACTTACGAAGCAGTTTTCAGGGGAATAGGTGACCACACGTAAAAAAAAAAAAAAAAGAGTAAAAATTTGGAACTTGGTGTTATAAAGTACAAATAAAAATAAATGGTGAAAGAAGCAGACATATCAAATAAACTAAAGCACGTACATCATGGAACTTAATAAATAACAGAAATTAAGTTTATTCCAAACGGAAAGGCTGAGATAATGTTTCTTATTATGAATTTTGTACTAGTTTTGTATAGACATATAGATACTAGTTTTATATAGTATAGTTATATATAGATGTGTTTCATTATGAACCCTGAGTTTGAATGTTGCAACATCTCCAAAGCTTGTAACTTATGGCTTCATAATGTTTGTCATCATCATCACAGCGAAATTGGAAAGAGATTTAGAATCCTGAGAGTGTATATTGTGTGTATGTGTGTGTGGGGATGGGTGTGGGTGTATGGATGGGTGTGGGTGTGGGTGGGGTTGTGATTTGCGTGTGTGAGCTGATAATTTTAGAAAGGCCAAAGATTATCTGATGAAACGTTGCAGCTGTATTTATTTGGCCACCCTCTCAAGGTTTTGAACCTTCTGGGAGACATTAAGTCATAGCTGACAACTGGTTGCCATGAAAACAGTGTAAGCTGATTATTTTGTTACAGTAAATAAATTAAAGCAAATTAATATTGATTTGTTCTCATTACTTAAATTTTGAATGAAATTGATTCAGATTTCACGATTTGTTACCAGGGAAATCAAATCAACTCTGATTATTTGTGCTTTTAGTTTTCTGTAAAAGAAAACTATTGTGCCGGCTTTGTCTGTCCGTCCCCACTTTCTCTGTCCGCCCTCAGATCTTAAAAACTACTGAGGCTAGAGGGCTGCAAATTGGTATGTTGATCATTCGCCCTCCAATCATCAAACATAACAAATTGCAGCCCTCTAGCCTCAGTAGTTTTTATTTGATATACGGTTAAAGTTAGCCATAATCGTGGGTCTGGTAACGATATAGGACAGGCAATCACCAGGCCGTGGTTAAAGTTTCATGGGCCGCGGCTCATACAGCATTATACCGAGACCACCAAAAGACAGATCTATTTTCGGTGGCCTTCATTATACGCTGTACAGAAATCTCGATTGCGCCGAAGAAAGTTCGGCGCATTTTTACTTGTTTATCATTAATGGAAAGTACGGCATTATAATTATCAATAATCATCATTAATGGACAGTACGGCATTATAATTATCAATAATATCATGAATGGACAGTACGGCATTATAATTATTAATAAATCATTGGATGACTTTAACGATGTCACAAACACTTGCGTCAAAGGCAACCGTCGTTTGTTTATATATTATGTCACTTTGATTACATCATTACATACCAATATTATGAAGTGAATTCACAAACACCTTGCATAAAACATCTTTTTTTTTATTAGACCACTTATACTACATTAAAGCCATGTTTATTTTGGCGAAGTCGTAAACATCTACGCAAAACGCAATATTTACCGTATATCACTTCCGTTAACATTATTGCCATTAGGCGAAGCTGCAAACACTTCCGTAATACGCAGCGACCCGACATTTCGACCTGGGAAACGAGGTCGCGCGTCCCACTTCCGTACTGTTTCCCCTTGCAAGGTCACGTCTCTTGCATCCTAGGTGACAGCTCCCTCCTAGGAGCACACATACGCAGTCACACAGTCACCTTGTTCCCCGGAATCAGCTGACGGGAGAAGAATCAGGCACGGGAAATAAAAGATACGCGGAGGTGATTATGACACTGGACGGGTAGACAGGCCCAATAAATCGATGCGAACGCAAATACCTAAACAGGCTTTTGGGGGAAAATGTATTTAAGGGAGGGGAGAGAGAGAGAGAGAGAGAGAGAGAGCATGAATATCATATTTTATAAAAGAGGAAAGCTTAGAAAGAGAGCATAAAAAAACATTATAAAGAAAAGAGGGGAATAAATATTTAAAGTGTGTATGTGTGTGCGTATGTCTGCATGAGAGAGAGAGAGAGAGAGAGAGAGAGAGAGAGAGAGAGAGAGAGAGAGAGAGAGAGAGAAAATGCATATCATATTTTTTAAAAGAGAAAAATTCACATGATACAAGAGAGTAAGAGAGCATGAATATCCAATTTTTAAAGAAGAGAAAGAGTAATATATAAATTGAGAGAGAGAGAGAGAGAGAGAGAGAGAGAGAGAGAGAGAGAGAGAGAGAGAGAGAGAGAGAGAATGAATAACACATTTTACTGAGAAGAGACAAATAAACTGAATATGCTTGTAAGTGAGAGCTTCATATTTTGCAACGTCACGCGCGCATGCTGAGTTTCTTATACCGTTTTAGGGAAATGAATTTTCTCTTAAAAGAAACACACATCTCAAAGAAGGTAGCACTGCATGATATTCAATAAGTAAGCTTTTCTCTTTCATTAAAACAAGTAAATTTGTGGAAATGACTCCATCACAATCTCTCTCTCTCTCTCTCTCTCTCTCTCTCTCTCTCTCTCTCTCTCTCTCTCTCTCTCTCTCTCTCTCTAAGACAGTGCTCTTTCTTATCAGCGTCTTATTCGTCGAGAGTACCAGCTTCGTTGAATTTCTCCCCGTCGGTATTGGAAGGCAAAACTTACTGTTTTTTTTTTTTTTGTCGTCTATTTGCAGAATGTTCTTTTTATTCATTTCTGAGTAAGTTGGGCAATGAGTCACAGAGAGGCTTCACTGACAATAGAATGAGTCAGTATTTATGAGTTTTTCCTCATGATCTTGACTTTGACTCATTTCTTGCTTGTTAGATTTACTGTGAGTGAGGGGAACCGCTAGGTGCAATCCTCCTCCTGTGTTAGGGAAAGCACCTCGAGTCTCAGCACAGTCAAGAAACTTGTGCTTCCTCGGCCCTGGTGACCTTCGGTTTTTTGTAATGCCAGGTAACTGGCAATCAGTCACTCAATCCTCCTACTCTTAACAATACTAGGATCCCAATACAGTAGGATGAATCCCTGGATGTGATTTGCTAAGAATGAATATGGAGGGTAAGAGAGAGAGAGAGAGAGAGAGAGAGAGAGAGAGAGAGAGAGAGAGAGAGAGAGAGATGAATCCTGGATGTGATTTGCTAAGAATGAATATGGAGGGTAAGAAAGATGAGAGAGAGAGAGAGAGAGAGAGAGAGAGAGAGAGAGAGAGAGAGAGAGAGAGAGAGATGAATCCTGGGTGTGATTTGCTAAGAATGAGATATGATGCAAGAATTGAGAGAGAGAGAGAGAGAGAGAGAGAGAGAGAGAGAGAGAGCTAAGCTGAATGGGTATGATTTGCTAAGAATCGAAGAGGAGAATGAGAATATGAGAGAGAGAGAGAGAGAGAGAGAGAGAGGAGAGGTGGAGAGAGATGAGAGAGAGAGAGAGAGTAAGAAAGATGAGAGAGAATATGAGAGAGAGAGAGAGAGAGAGAGAGAGAGAGAGAGAGAGAGAGAATGAATCCTGGGTATGATTTACTAAGAATGAATAAGGAGGAAAAGAATATGAAAGATGAGAGAGAGAGAGAGAGAGAGAGAGAGAGAGAGAGAGAGAGAGAGAGAGAGAGAGAGAGAATGAATCCTGGGTGTGATTTGCTAGGAATGAGTATCGAAGAGATGCAAGAATGATGATGAATGATAGGAATGAGTATCGAAGAGAGAGATGGAGAAGAAGAGAGAGAGAGAGAGAGAGAGAGAGAGAGAGAATATTATCCCTCCAGCCTTTTGTTATAAGGTCAGTTCGGAGAGGCGGCGAGGCCGCTCGTAAAGGCGGCAATGAACAACGGACGCTTTTCCTCAGACGGCCATTTGGAGGTCGTCGTAACCCGCCAGATCTTATTATTAGTTTCATGCAAATTCGCCATTAAGGCGAGACCGCTTAGGCGGCGTCACGCCAGCGCGCGCTGACGGCGGGGAGTCGGTGTGACCGAAAATAGCCGATTTTAATGTGGTTATTCCCGCAGGAGTCGGCGCAGACACTTTCGCGGGAGGGAAAGGTGGAGGGAGCGTGTCCCAAGGCCGTTCGACCTCGTTCTTTACGGTGCTTTAATTGTACGTGGGTCAGT
>NC_089782.1:44236321-44261321 GCF_040412425.1 Macrobrachium rosenbergii | reverse complement strand
ATAATAATACTGTCACTACCAGTTATATAATTACTATTGTTTTTTCTACTACTACCTCAACAACTGTGTGGATATTACCAGTTTTCATTTTTATCACTTTAACTCTTGTATCTAGTTTGTGCGTATCTGTTGTGATGTCTCCCCTTTGTATATTCCATGTATATGGCCTCGTGCTAAAAATAAAGATGATGATGATGATGATGATGATGATGATGATGATGATTATTATTATCAATGTAACAGGCTTAATGCAGATACGTGTAAGGTTGCTGAGAATGATCTAAAATTGCAAGGTTTCTGCACTCTGTCCCCCTGACACTTTATTATGCAATAATTTTCTACTCCATATTAATTGGAGCTGGATAACTTATTATATGCAAAATAATGTCATTGACAACAGTCGAAATGTTTATTGAAATTTCTAGCGATTTTTTAATTTAATATGATTTTATTTCTATAAACCTTTATTTCTTCCTTATTCTTGAAAGAGCAGCACCGTTTCTACAAATAATTTTAATTTTTTCTTTTGAAATTTATATTTTTTGGATTGATTAATACTGCCCAATACTAGCACAGGCTCTTGCTTTTATGCGCAGTCCCTTTGACAGAAGGGTGTCGATAGCTTGTCATTATGTTGCCTTTGATAAATATTTTTTCTTTTCAAGACCGTGTATTCTTTCGTCTTTTCCGCAGCTCAAAAACTTCTATTATCTTCATTATAAAATTTTTGTGAATTTTTCCGTTCTGTTTCCAAATTTTGTTTTGTATTGTTATTTGTTATGTCTTGCATATCCGGGCACACGGTAAAGGAGAGAGAACTTAATTTGGACTATGTCAGGATTAGCGAACCCACTCGCAGAAGGGTTCGCTATTCTTTACAAGATTTTTGGGTTCGTTATTCTTTACATGGGAATAATCGGGTTCGCTGTTCAAGACATGAACACTTCGGTACCAGAATTTTGATCTCCCAGAGGCTAGTACTCAACAAGGCAAAATACATTTGACCCCTCCCAAAGGAGCTAGTACTAAACACGGCGAAACAGAGTAGATGAATCACTGTTTCGCCGTGTTTAGTACTAGCCCTCATGTGGAATTTGGAGTTCGAACCGGGAAGGGTTGGCCATTCTTTACATGGGGATCGTTGGGTTTGCTGTTCTTGACGTGGAGATGTTGGGTTCGCTAATCTTGACATGATCCCTTAATTTTTTTTTTTTTTATTTGCTGTGTAATGGTTTATAATCGTGATTTTTGTTATGTTTGGTTATCATTCTTCTGTATTCGATCTCCACCTTGTTTCTTGATCATACGTATATGTCCGTTCTTCTGATATTTTGTTTACATTTCATCAAGAAAATAATACCAAAAACACATTGCCTTCGCTATAATGGAGAGGTATCGACTCTGTTACATCTAGCGGATGGTGAATTTTTATTTTATTTTGAGCTTTCAATATTTTTCCTTCGATTTTCCTGAAACCCTTTTCCAACTTATTTATTCCATTTTATATCTGAGGTCATATCTTCCACTTTTAAACACTTGTTGGAGTGCTTGTTACTTTGCTTTCAAGAGTAAAGAATGTGTAGCCGTTTCATAAAAACTCATATTTAAGCGTATCTTTCATTTTTTATTTATATGTTTTTGCAGTTGTATGTTTGCAATTTTAATACTCGGCCATTAAATTTAATATATTATTAATTACACACACACATATATATACATACAATATATACATATATATATATATATTGAAAACAAAGTAACAAGCACTTCAATAAGTGCTTAAAAGTGGAAGATATGAACTCAGATATAAAATGGAATAAATAAGTTGGAAAGGGGTTTCAGGAAAATCGAAGGAAAAATATTGAAAGCTCAAAAGAAAATAAAAATTCACTATCCTCTAGATGTAACAAAGTCGATACCTCTCCATTATTGCGAAAGCAATGTGTTTTTGGTATTATTTTCTTGATGAAATGTACAGTATATATGTGTGTGTTTTCTTTTGTACTTAATTTTTTTAATCGTAAGTTTTTGCATTTTTATATTTGCATTTTTAATACTCGATCATTTAGTTTTATATATATATATATATATATATATATATATATATATATATATATATATATATATAAATATATGTATATGTATACATAAAAAGTATGGGTGTGTGTGTTTGTGTGTGTGTGTGGATTTTGTTCGTTTTACTGAATTGCCTTATTTGCTTACTTGCAGGTAAGAAGAACCAGTGGACCCCGTTAGCCTGTGCGAGGGTTTTGAAGGGTTGAAGAGGAATGTGCTGTCGAAAGTGAGTAGTGTTAGCTGCAGTCAGACTAAAATATATATATATATTCTACCGATCCTCTGCTCATAGTGTGGAGGGTGCGATATTTTCACTCACGAGCTTGAGTGTTGGCTGGCTTTGGAATTTGACTGCACCGTACTTGACTGTTTGCTCTTTTCATCCTTTGTTTTAATGTTTGACATTCTTCTGTTTTATGTTGCTGAAAGTCGATGTGGGTCGACGAGTGACTAGGCTACGTTCTGTGTGGGAGTGTTCGTATTTACATTGTTGTAGTGGATCAAATTCAGCTGTAATTTGCGCGTTTTACTCGTCTTAAAAATCCAAGGTTTTCCAGAATGCTGTTTATATTTTTCATTCTAGTCCATAGCTGAACTTAGCTATAGGTATCATTAGTGGCTATTTGTATTTGTACAAAGGCTTGCTATCTGTCTTTGCTCGGATTCAGTTCCTCGTTGGACGAGTCGGTAGAGTTGTCGGCTAGCACTCTGCTAGGCCCGAGTTCGATTCTCCGGCCGGCCAATGAAGAATTAGAGGAATGTATTTCTGGTGATAGAAATTCATTTCTCGGTATTATGTGGTTCGGATTCCACAGTAAGCTGTAGGTCCCGTTGCTAGGTAACCAATTGGTTTCTTAGCCACGTAAAATAAGTCTAATCCATCATCTGATTATTGTCTTGACACCTACACACACGCACCAGTTAATGCTTATTTAGATATTTATTAGATATTGTTTAACTGAATTCTTCATTAAGAGGTTTGATGCCTCGCGACGTTAATGAAAATGGAATAATTTTTCTCCTAGCAATAACCAAACTGTTTAACAAAATTTGATTCAAGTATCTGAACAGTGTATGAAAATCTTGTAGTGAAAGAAAATCATATTCCCAAATTTTTATTTCTCAAAATCTAATCTGCTTTTCCTAGACATAGAAGCCTCTCCGCCACAAAATTACATTAAAATTCATTGAGAACTTTTTCGGCAAACATTCAGACAGACAGACATACGAAATTGGTGAAACCACACCCTTATTCCAGCATAGTTGGTGAAGGTAAAAGTTCGATGAGATTATGTTAATGTTTTACTGAACGATATTTGAATACACACCACTACATTACCTCAGTTTGGTCATTTAAATAATATCTTTTTCATGCTTTTTTTTTTGAGAATTATAAAAGAGAACAGAGAAACGGTAATGAATAATTCATAGTTGCAGGTATCGCTTATTCATGTATGTAATATGCATGCGTTTAATCAATCGTCTGGCATTTATTGAGCTGTATATGCGGAATCTATTTTCCAGTTGGGGTTTTTAAATTTAGATGATACAGTACTGGGGATTGTGTGTCCGGAATGTAAGCGATATTTATGCGGGCACACACACCTCTCTCTCTCTCTCTCTCTCTCTCTCTCTCTCTCTCTCTCTCTCTCTCTCTCTCTCTCTCTCTGTTTATATATATGCATATACTGTATGTATGTATATATGTATATATGTGTAATATCTATATATGTATATATATGTTTATATATATACATACATATATATATATATATATATATATATATATATATATATATATATATATATATGTACGTATGTGTGTGTGTCTGTTTCTGTGACTGTGTGCGTGCACCAGCGAGAGAGAGAGAGAGAGAGAGAGAGAGAGAGAGAGAGAGAGAGAGAGAGAGATGAATATTTTTGACATCCACCAAGGCTCTCATCAAACAGTCGTTCTTCGCCTGAGGCGCCCAAGACAAGGGCGTCTGCGTTGCTGTGAGATTTCAGAATAGACGCCATGCATTAGCTTTGAAGCTGATGTCATCTCTCTTCGTTCTCAGCTACTGAAATTATGGTTCTTTTCGTGTGTATGATTTGTGTGTGTATATATATATATATGTATATATATATATATATATATATATATATATATATATATATATATATGTATATATATATGTATATATATATTATATATATATATATATATATATATATATATATATATATATATATATATATATAAGTTTATATCAACGGTTATTAGTATGAGAAGCGTTTATTATTATTATTATTATTATTATTATTATTATTATTATTATTATTATTATTATAGCAGTTGTGGTTAGTGGTAGTAGTAGTTATTAATATTAATAATAATCCATTAAATTCTCATAATAGCACGAGTCACTAAAATGGTGAAGAAATCCACAATGGCGCAAGTGTAAATATACATTCAAAATATAAATAAAACGAGAGCTTTCGAGAACCTCCTTAATTCTCCTTCTCAATATGAAGGAGAATCGAGCAGATTTCTCGAAAGCTCTCGTTTTAGTTTTCCGCAAAAGAAAACTATTGAGGTGGCTATTTGTCGGTCCGTCGGCACTTCTGTCCGCTCTCAGATCTTAAAAACTACTGAGGCCAGAGGGCTGCAAATTGGTACGTTGATCATCCACCTTCCAACCATCAAACATACCAAACTGCAGCCCTCTAGCCTCAGTAGTTTTTATTTAATTTAAGGTTAAATGTAGCCATGACCGTGCGTCTGGCACCGCTATAAGTGCCAACAACACAAGCCACCACCTGGCCGTGGCTGAAAGTTTCATGGGCTGCGGCAGAGACTTTCATGGACCGTAGCTGAGAGTTTCATACATCATTATACGCTGTACAGAAACACGATTGCGCCGAAGAAACTTAGACGCATTTTTTAATTGATTATATTTATACTTACACTATTTTGGATTTCTTCGCCATTAAAAATAATATTAATAGTAATAATGAGTATATGCACGGTCAGTGTTTATTATTTTTTTATGCACGTATACCCCAAAGGTTGAAAATTACGGCACTATACAAGAAGTTCAGGGCCACAAGTCCCAACGCTTGGGACGTTACGCACCGCCTGGAGCTCGGACAAAGTATCCTGTTCTGTATAATTATATAGGGTCCAGTAGTGATTGAGAATAGCCCCTTGTACATAAGGAAAAATACCCGCTCGGAAGAGGTGCCGTTAGTGCACTTCACGTGGTGCACTGTAGGCATTATCACTGAAGGGTGTTTGTAGCCCCCCTTCGGTCCCAAGCTGCACTCACTTTTTAGTCTTTTACTTCACCTCCATTCCCGCTTTCTTTCTTCAATTTTGCTGTCCATCACCTCTAACTATTACTTCTTAGTGCGCATGTTGGGTTTTCTCCCATTTCCACCTTTAGATCCTCGTACTTCAATTCCTTCGTTTTCTGGATCTCTTCATCTTGCTGTCCAACCACTCCAACTCCTCCGTATCACTGTCTTAAACGCTGAATGGTCGAGAGTACCCCAGTGCTTGGCCTGATAGTCTATAATTCACAAATTAAATCAGCAATGAAAATTAAATATGTGGATACACACTGCGTTTTAATACAGGATTGTTGCAAAAGATAGTTGTAGTAGCTTTATGAATAACAGTAATTTTCCCAGTGGTTGTAATGATATTAATGCTAATACAATAATACATGAAAATCTCATAATAGAATGAGTCACTTAAACATGAAGAAATCCACAGTGGTGTAAGTATATAATCACTAATATATATTTACACTTACACCACTGTGGATTTCTTCACCAACAGAATTATTCTTATTAAAGATTACTACTAATATTATTTATACCACTGTGATTTCTTAAGTATTAGAGTTATTACTAATTATAATTTATTTACACTTACACCACTGTGGATTTCTTCACCAACAGAATTATACTTATTAAAATCATACAACTGTAAGTATAAGATTACGTTACACTTACACCACTGTATATTTCTTCACCAATACAACTCCACTTATTAAAATTATGCAAAATACGAATTGCCACTGGTACTAGGCCAGACGAAATACCGGTCAGAAACAATAGAGAGCTCCTCCTAGGCAGGCAGGCAGGCAGGCAGGCAGGAAGGGGGGGGGGGAGGAGGAAGTAGGGAGGGAGGGAGTGACGGACGTCATCAGCAACACCCTCTTCTGCCACCCACATCCAATACGAGACCCATTGTTATCGGCGAAGCGCATTTTGTTCGCCATCCGCTCCAGCGGAACCGTTTCCAATGCCATTATTGGCTATTTAGGCAAGTCGCCGTAATGGATTCGAGTGGCCGTGAAGTGTTGGCTTAATTTCTCGCAATGTCGATCAGGCATTTCTCTCTCTCTCTCTCTCTCTCTTTTTTTCTTGTGTGTGTGTGTGTGTGTGTGTGCGTGTATGTGGTTGTGTCCCCGTGGTTTTTTCTTCTCTTGTTCTTATCTCTAGAGGAATTATGGCGATTGTTGTTCGGTTGTATTTATTTTCTTTTCCTCTTATTAGATAATTTTTGTACTTCACTTTTTTAATGGTTAATATTTATGTGCAAATGTCACGTCAACGCTCTTGAGTGGACACCTGTATATATGTCTCTCTCTCTCTCTCTCTCTCTCTCTCTCTCTCTCTCTCTCTCTCTCTCTCTCAATTTTTATAAAATGTGAAAGTAAGTCACCCTGTTGTTCATCTCAGGACATACACTTATACATGAAGATGCATAACATTATTCGTAATGGGTATTATAACAGTGGATATTGTCCAGAAGGAAAAAAAAAATCCTAAAATTTTGTTTGAAAACCTGCTTAAAAGTTTTCTGTTTTGCTTTGTGTCCGGGAAAAACGTTGCGTTAATATATCCGGTTTGGAAATAAATTAGCTTGTAATTTGGTTGCACAAAACTGCACCATCCTCTCTGTTTTGTGAATGAGTGTGTGCGTGTGTGTGTTTTCCTGTTCATTGTGTTTTTAAGCTTTTCCGCTTAATTGCAGGTATCCTCTCCGTCACTGCTAGTTCTCTCGTCGACTCTCGGATGGAGTTCTGGCCTTATAAACAACATTATGTAGATGGAATCACCTCATTTGAATATGTAAATTAGCTCGTTAATCAGTTTCTCCCTTCTCTCAGAGGTGGGTTTAACTCGGCCTGGAAGAGGGGACCCCGTGTGACCCTGTTTCGCGTCTGTGGAAGTGGAAGTCAAAGACTGTTATTTGCCAATTTTTTTACGTCGTTGTTTTTCTTTTTCCTTGTCTCTCTACGTTGTTTCTCCTTTCTTTGTTGAGGTGATGTTATTTCAGAGGTGACTTATCGTACTAGAAGCTGCTAGTACTAGCTCTTAGTTTTCGTGATTCAGCTAAAATTAAACTATATTTTCGTTTGTAGCTTTCATGGTAGCAGGCTAGGTGAGGAGATGCCATCAGTTGGCGTTCGTTATTAACATTTAATATTTCCTTCATCATGAAGTATTTTGTTCGCTTTTAGAACTGATGAACTGAATGAAATAATAAATGTCAAGAATGATCGCGTATATGGAAAAATAGTGAGTGCATCCATATCACTATTTAAGTTACCATTGTCCAGCAAGAGCCTTTCTCACCAACAGGGCTGTTATAGAGGTATGTTGCAGAATGAAGGTACTTTGTTCCAAGCTTCGATACGTAACGTCCCTATTGTCAGGAATTGTAATTTCGGCAGTTTGATAGGTTCTTCGTACTAATCCACCTCGCAAAGTCCAAGGTCATTACTCTGTATGTACATAGCACGCACACACACATATGTATATACATATATATATATATATAGTGTGTGTGTAAATATATCTATATCTTTATTCGTATCTGTACCTATAATCTATCTATCTTTATCTATCTATATATATATATATCTATGTTTATCTATATATATATATATATATATATATATATATATATATATATATATATATATATATATATATATATATATAGAGAGAGAGAGAGAGAGAGAGAGAGAGAGAGAGAGAGAGAGAGAGAGAGAGAGAGAGAGAGATAAATAGATACAGAGATAATAGACATATATAGATATTGGTATATATATAATTATATCTATATCTATGCCTATATCTATATATACATGTGTGTCATAGCAGGTTTCCTTTGTTCTTGACCTTTTCAACTTACATGAAAGGCGCTCGTAGCTTCAGATACCCCGAAGACCGTTCTTGTTATCGTGTTTATTTTCCCGCTTTTGACAGACTGTTTTTCATTCGGTGGCGAAAGGAAAACGGGCCAAGGAAATCTGATTCAGATTTAGCTTCTTTTAGATGCTCATATTTACTCTTTATGCGTCATGTGTATTCAGGCAAATCGTTATCGGAGTTAGAGAGGGAGGTTCAGTTGAGCTTGCTTTGACCCTTCTAGATTGTTTGTGAATTGAATGAGACGAGGCTTGAAATTGTCGGATTTATTCTGTAGACCGAAGATAACAGACTTTACTGAAAAATGCAGCCAAGTTGACGCCCTCGTTAATTCAGCAGTGGACCACAGTGAGGTCTGGAACAATTTGAAATTTCATTGAACTTGCTTGGAACATTCCACTTCGCCCGGGAATCGAACCCAAGACCTCCGGCTGTTTAGCAGGGCGTCTTGTTTAACCTTCGGCTGTTGAGAAGGGCGTCTTGTATTACCTCCGACTGTTGAGAGGGCTGTCTTTGCATTACCTCCGGCTGTTGAGAGCGGTGTCTTGCATTACCTGTGGCCGTTGAGAGGGTCGTCTTGCATTGCCTCTGACTGTTGATAGGGGCGTCTTGCATTACCTCCGGCTGTTGAGAGTGGTGTCTTGCATTACCTCTGGCTTTTGAGAGGGGCATCTTGCATTATCTCTGGCTGTTGAGAGGGGCGTCTTGCATTAAATCAGGCCGTTGAGATAAGCATCTTGTATTAGCTCTGGCTGTTGAGAGGGGCGTCTTTTTTACCTTCGGCTGTTGAGAGGGGCGTCTTTTTACCTTCGGCTGTTGAGAGGGGCGTCTTGCATTAGCTCCGGCTGTTGAGAGGGGCGTCTTGCATTAGCTCCAGCTGTTGAGGGGCCATCTATCATTACCTCTGGCCGTTGAGAGGGGGAATGTCTTGCATTACCTCCTGCTGTTGAGAGGGATGTCTTGCATTACCACCGGCTGTTGAGAGGGGCGTCTTGCATTACCTCTGGTTGCTGAGAGGGGCGTCTTGCATTACCTCCGTCTTTTGAGGGGAGCGTCTTGCATTACCTCCGGCTGTTGAGAGGGCTCTTTCAATATCTCTGGCTGTTGAGATTTGCGTCTTGCATTACCTCCGGCTGGTGAGGGCCATCTTTCATTACCGTCATCTGTTGAGAAGGGCGTCTTGCATTACCTCTGACTGTTGAGTGGGGCATCTTGCATTACCTCCGGCTGTTCAGAGGCATCTTGGATTAATCCACATAATAAGAGTAGAGTTACACTTCCCACAGAATTGGCAATATCCTTAAGGTGTTTGCTTTGTATTCATCCGCAGTGGCTCCATTCTCATGCAGATTTATTTCCCCACGGCTATGAATAACTTGACAAGAGAATTAGCCTTATCGCTCGACTGGAGGTTTCCAAAATGGATTTTATCAAATGGAAGTTTTACGAATTCTGACATTCACGTAAGTTTGTTTCTGTTCCTGAAGCCTTTCTCTGTCCACTTTTTTCCCCCCTCTTAGTTGAGGAAGTTTTTAACGTTTTAATTCCGTGGAGAAGGCTTATCTTTTCCAGCTCTGTGCTACGTAACTTTGTTTTTCTTTCGTCCACATACAAAATCGACAACAGAAATATTAGCTGAAGTCTCGTGAATCTGAAATTTCTATTCAAGTAAAAAGAATTTTGTAATCGTTCATCTTCAATCCATTTCAGCTCCGGGCCTGAACTCTGCCACTGCCCCTGGAGGGCTTGGCTACGATATTTTCTTATTTGTATCCATCTTTAATCTAACAAATTTCCTTATAACCCGTAGGGTCAAACTTTCCCTGTCCGTAACCTCCATCATCTTTCTTGCTGTCAGCGGAGGACAGAAACGTCACCCCTTCCCTTTTATGAAACCATTTGCCTCTGGTCCTTATCCCGAAGTGGCCTAGCCATGTCCCTTGGGGAAAATATACAGTTGTTAGGATGTGGACCTTTTGTAACACTAATAAATATCTTTGTTTGTTGGGGTTTTATGTTGAAGAGTTGGGTTCTGAAATTGGATTGGAAGTTATCTAGTTTTATTTGTGTGAAATTATTTTCTTTTAGTTTTCTGAAAAGATAACTATTGTACTGGTTTTGTTTGTCCGTCCGCACTTTTTCTGTCCGCCCTCAGATCTTAAAAACTACTAAGGCTAGAGGGCTGCAAATTGGTATGTTTATCATCCACCCTCCAATCATCAAACATACCAAATTGCAGCCCTCTAGCCTCAGTAGTTTTTATTTTAAGGGTAAAGTTAGCCATAATCGTGTGGCTGGCAACGACATAGGCCAGGCCACCACCAGGCCGTAGTTAAATTTTCATGGGCCGCGGCTTATACAGCATTACACCGAGACCACTGAAAGATAGATCTGTTTTCGGTGGCCTTGATTATACGCTGTTCAGAAAACTCGATTGCGCCGAAGAAACTTCGGCTCAATTTTTAGATGTTTCTTTTTTTGGGAATTGTCGATACTATTATCGTAAGGAGTTATTGTGCCTTAGTTTTTTCATAACTGTGTCGTAGTTGTCTTTCTAGGGTGTTTTTGTAGTTTTGTTCTAAGGATTTTATTGTATATATAGCTTTCTTTTTAATGAAGTCACTTGATCTTTCTTTGGAATAATTTATTGTAGTTATTGAGATATTTTATTGCGTTTCATAGGCTGCGGTATTTTAGAAAGAATACGTGTGCTGTATATGTGAAGGAATTTACAAGTCTTCCCTTGAAATATGTTTCAGCCTTCTGTCTAGGCCTTTACTGCGTAATTGTTATCAGGGAATCTGCGTGTGTGACGTCAGAACCGTTTGATGTGAGCAAAGCATGACGTCAGCAACGCTGCGTGATGAATGAAATTGATATCGTCCAGCTTTATCAATATATATTACTGAATATTAGTGTTAGTGAGCTGATATAGTCGGAAGAAATTAATACACGGGATACATATTCTCTCTCTCTCTCTCTCTCTCTCTGTGCATCAGTACCTTTTGATGCTATATGTATTTTGATTGAAAATAGCAGTAAAGTTTTGACACATTTAGTATTGAGACTTTTGTGTATATGAAAATATAGGCTGTATGTGTGTGTATGTATATGTGTCAGAGAGAGAGAGAGAGAGAGAGAGAGAGAGAGAGAGAGAGAACGACTGGTGAAACTGGGTTAAGATGGTGTGAACGGTTGAGTGAGAATGGAGAGAGAAACAATGAAGCTAATTAAACGATAAAAGACTGGGCCCCCCTCTCTCTCTCTCTCTCTCTCTCTCTCTCTCTCTCTCTGTGAACCCTTTGTATTGCCTTATCTCTCTCTTTGCCTCTCTCTGCTCTGGACACTGTGTATTGTCTAATAGAAATACTTAATTGCCTTTAAAGATACCTTTTACAGCCCTCATAATTTATGCTGCACATTTGTATGCTAAATTCCCTGTGCTTAATATCTGTTTGTTGCCTGTTAGAACATTTAATATTATGCTCGATGCATTTCAGCCGTTTTTACCCCTTAGTTGTAATGAGATCTTGCTAATGTATTTTTGTACTGTATCTTTTATATTTGCTAATTGTATTTGAATATGGCCATCAGCTAAAATACAGTAGGTAACACCGATTACATTCGACCCATCTTTGGTGTGGTGTTCCCGTAGGTTGCATCACTGCCCTTTTGAATGACGTAATACCAAGTAAGAGCTCCAGTTAACCCACAGTTTTAGTTGCTTATACCAATTAATGGCATCGCAGGCTTCCGCTCCTTTCAGATGTATTTAAACTTAATGGCAAATGTAGCTGTTTAAATCTCATGCAATGAACCCATTTTCCAAACGCAATTACGGCATCAGTGAACCCAGTTCTCAAAACGTCATTTTACTGAAACTCATCAGTCAGTCAGTCCTAATTTATCTGTATTAATGTTGATACTTCGCCTCCTCTCTGTTCCGTGAAGTTTTTAGGTTATCCCATTTTTAATAATAATAATAATAATAATAATAATAATAATAATAACAGCCTTAAACTCTTTGGTAGCCTCGTAACCACTTGTCGTAGTGACTACTAGACGGTGTTTTCGTTTGGCAGTGACGCAACATTGCAGTGCAAGTGGTCAGTCATTTATTTGAGTGTCATTCAAGTGCTGTTTATGTAAGCATCTCTACTACAGTTTCAGACATGAGGCCGAATTTCTTGCGAAGAACTTGACTCTCATAGCTATATAAAAACTGCCTGCCTTTCCTTTGATCGATTTACTTATTATTGACGGTACATTGTATGGACACACATTTATTCATTCAGCTATTTATGCAAGTCGTAATGTATCTATTTCGTACATTGTCAACGGAGGAGATCGTCTTAATGGGGCACTGCAGAATTTCACGCTCTCGTCCTGGGGGGAAAATCGATTCTCTATTTGCATTGTGCGCGCTAAGGCATCTCGGGGCTTCATTTCCTTGACGCGTGCAAAAGCATGGAAGGAGGTAAATTTCTTGAGAGAGAGAGAGAGAGAGAGAGAGAGAGAGAGAACGACTGGTGAAACTGGGTTAAGATGGTGAACGGTTGAGTGAGAATGGAGAGAGAAACAATGAAGCTAATTAAACGATAAAAGACTGGGCCCCCCTCCTCTCTCTCTCTCTCTCTCTCTGAACCCTTTGTATTGCCTTATCTCTCTCTTTGCCTCTCTCTGCTCTGAACACTGTGTATTGTCTAATAGAAATACTTAATTGCCTTTAAAGATACCTTTACAGCCCTCATAATTTATGCTGCACATTTTATGCTAAATTCCCTGTGCTTAATATCTGATGGTTGCCTGTTAGAACATTTAATAATATGCTGGATGCATTTCAGCTGTTTTACCTCTTTTGTAATGGGATCTTGCTAATGTATTTTTTGTACTGTGTCTTTTGTATTTGCTAATTGTATTTGAATATGGCCATCAGCTAAAATACAGTAGGTAACACCGATTTCATTCGACCCATCTTTGGTGTGGTGTTCCCGTAGGTTTCATCACTGCCCTTTTGAATGACGTAATACCAAGTAAGAGCTCCAGTTAACCCACTGTTTTAGTTGCTTATACCAATTAATGGCATCGCAGGCTTCCGTTCCTTTCAGATGTATTTAAACTTAATGGCAAATGTAGCTGTTTAAATCTCATGCAATGACCCCATTTTCCAAACGCAAATGCGGCATCAGTAAATGCAGTTGTCAAAACGTCATTTTACTGAAACTCATCAGTCAGTCCTAATTTATCTGTATTAATGTTGATACTTCGCCTCCTCTCTGTTCCGTGAAGTTTTGAGGTTATCCCATTTTTAATAATAATAATAATAATGATAATAATAATAATAACAGCCTTAAACTCTTTGGTAGCCTCGTAACCACTTGTCGTAGTGACCACTAGACGGTGTTTTCGTTTGGCAGTGACGCGACATTGCAGTGCAAGTGGTCAGTCATTTATTTGAGTGTCATTCAAGTGCTGTTTATGTAAACGTCTCTACTACAGTTTCAGACATGAGGCCGAATTTCTTGCGAAGAACTTGACTCTCATAGAAGCTCTATAAAAACTGCCTGCCTTTCCTTTGATTGATTTACTTATTATTGACGGTACATTGTATGGACACACATTTATTCATTCAGCTATTTATGCAAGTCGAAATGTATCTATTTCGTACATTGTCAACGGAGGAGATCGTCTTAATGGGGCACTGCAGAATTTCACGCTCTCGTCCTGGGGGGAAAATCGATTTTCTATTTGCATTGTGCGCGCTAAGGCATCTCGGGGCTTCATTTCTTTGACGCGTGCAAACGCATGGAAGGAGGTAAGTTTCTTGAGATTTAACAACACTTTAGGGAATCCGAAGGATCTGTTCGCATACTAATGGGTACAGCATCCCAGAGTCCGGCTGTATCAAACTCACTCACTCACTCTCTCTCCCGCCCCGTCGCGTGGGGCCTAGTGCCGACAGTGCACCTCATGCGGTGCATTGTGGGCTTGACTTAAGGTTCTTGCAGCGTGCCTTCGGCCCCTAGCTGCAACCCCATTCGCTCCTTTTACTGTACCTCCTTTCTCTTTCTTCCATCTTCTTTTCCACCCTCTCCTAACAACTGATCCTTGGGGCAGCTGCGAGGTTTTCCTCCTGTTACACCTTTCAAACTTTTACTGTCAATTTCCGTTTCAGCGCTGGATGACGTCATTGGCCCCAGTGCTTGGCCTAAATTCTAAATTCATTTCAATTCTCTCTCTCTCTCTCTCTCTCTCTCTCTCTCTCTCTCTCTCTCTCTCTCTCTCTCTCTCTCAACTGACACTTTCCTTGTGATGTTAACCTATTTGTTGCTGTGACGCTGTTATGATATAGATCAGTCGTCATTGTCGGTGTTATGCAAC
Organism: Macrobrachium rosenbergii; assembly: GCF_040412425.1. Lineage (NCBI taxonomy): Eukaryota > Metazoa > Arthropoda > Malacostraca > Decapoda > Palaemonidae > Macrobrachium > Macrobrachium rosenbergii. Next base: position 44,246,651 of record NC_089782.1, on the reverse strand, counting down.
AATCCTCGCTGCACTGACACGTATTCTGATTTTAACATTTAAAGTTTGTTATGTAACACCCTGATAAACAAGCTTTTAATATCCGGTACTTCATTTAGTCGGATTTGATACAGAAGGTAATATATGGAGATGTACTTGGTTTTATTATTATTATTATTATTATTATTATTATTATTATTATTATTATTATTATTATTATTATTATTATTAATTTCCTCACTGGGCGGGTGGGTACCGTTCTCAGCCAGTGATTATTATTATTATTATTATTATTATTATTATTATTATTATTATTATTATTATTATTATTATTCAGAAGATGAACCTTATTCAAATGGAACAAGCCCACAGGGGCCACTGACTTAAAATTCAAGCTTCCAAAGACTATCAAGGTGTTCGTTAGGAAGAAGTAAGAGGAGGTAAAGGAATACACAGAAAGATGAGATCTCACTTATTAAAAAAGAAAGAATTTACTAATAAACTGATAGATAGATAAAAAATGTTTGTACACTCCTGCCATCGAGGATCGTAAACACATATTCTTGCTTTAATAAACAGTCCCACCATTGCAGGGGGTGGGGGGGTTGTGATAATTGGCTTTGATAAATGAGAAAAGTATACCCCTTAAATGTTGTTTATCTTTAACGTATTTTTTTAATTTGAATATAGTTCCATTTAACTGAGGTACTTTTCGCTCTTATTTTAATAGCTTTCAAATAATTTGTATAAGGGGTGTAAGTCACTATTCCATCTTATAATTTGAGTAAACAACCAACTAGTTATTAACCGCTTTCGCTAATAATTTCGGAAGTAAAAATAATCTGACGTCAGAAATAATTGAAACAGTGACAGACCCGTTTACTGGTATTAATTAGCTCTTTTTAATCATAATATTTTATTTAATCTAATAATTTCTTTAATAGCTTGTTTAAGAGCTATTAGCGACAATGATGTATTTAAGTTATGTTACAAGTTTTTGCAACAATGACGTATTTAAGAAATGTTGCAGTTTTTGCAACAGTGACGTATTTAAGTGACGTTGCAATTTTTGCAACAGTGACGTATTTAAGTGTTGTTGCAATTTTTGCAACAATGACGTATTTAAGTAATGTTACAAGTTTTTGCAACAATGACGTATTTAAGTGATGTTGCAATTTTTGCAACAGTGATGTATTTTAGTGATGTTACAAGTTTTTGCAACAATGACGTATTTAAGTGATGTTGCAATTTTTGCAACAATGATGTATTTAAGTTATGTTGCAATTTTTGTAACAATGACGTATTTAAGTGATGTTACAAGTTTTTGCAACAATGACGTATTTAAGAGATGTTGCAATTTTTGCAACAATGATGCATTTAAGTTACGTTGCAATTTTTGCAAGAATGATGTATTTAAGTGATGTTGTAATTTTTGCAAGAATGATGTATTTAAGTGATGTTGCAATTTTTGCAACAATGGCATATTTAAGTGATGTTACAATGTTTTGCAACAATGATGTATTTAAGCAATGTTGCAATTTTTGCAACAATGGCATATTTAAGTGATGTTACAATTTTTGCAACAATGACGTGTTTAAGTGATGTTGCAATTTTTGCAACAATGACGTATTCAAGTGATGTTGCAATTTTTGTAACAATGACGTATTCAAGTGATGTTGCAATTTTTGACACAATGATGTATTTAAGTGGTTACAATTTTTGCATCAGTGACGTATTTAAGTGATGTTGCAATTTTTGCAACAAAGACGTATTTAAGTGATATTGCAATTTTTGCAACAATGATGTATTTAAGTGATGTTGCAATTTTTACAAGAATGACGTATTCAAGTAATGTTGCAATTTTTGTAACAACGACTTATTTAAATGATGTTACAATTATCGCAACAACGACGTAATTAAGTATTGTTCATTAACAACTTAATCATTTTTGAAACAACGAAAGATCCATTAGCTGCTATTAATCTTAGTGAGTGAAATTATTGTTTTTATCATTTTTGAAACAACAAAATAGCATTTAGGTGCTTCCAGTCTGTAGGTGATTTTGATGATTAATTTTATCATTTTTGAAACAACGAAAGATCCATTAGCTGCTGTTAATCTTTAAGTAAGTTATATGATTATTGTTATCATTTCTGAAACAACGAAATAGGATTTAAGTACTATCAGTCTCATTTTTGAAACAACCAGTCATTTAAGTGTGATTTTGATAGCGTTTAATTATCAGTTTCATTTTTATCATTTTTGAAACTAAGTCTCATTTTTGAAACAACGAAATAGCTTCTAGGCGCTATCAGTCTCATTTTTGAAACAGCGAAATAGCTTCTAGGCGCTATCAGTCTCATTTTTAAAACAACGCAATAGCATTTAAGTGCTATCAGTCTCATTTTTGAAACAGCGAAATAGCATCTAGGCGCTATCAGTCTCATCATTTCTGAAACAGCGAAGTAGCATCTAGGCGCTATCAGTCTCATCATTTTTCAAACAGCGACTTGCTCAGCTGCCGCCATCCGCTATCAATCTGGAAGTCCAAATACCAGCAGGCCCGGACGGACCCAGATAAGACGGCGAGCGAGATTCGTGTCACGTTTCAGTGTGTAACCACTTCCAGGAAAGGTATTATTCCTGTGCTTCATAATCATATCCTTAAGGGGCGCACACGCGCATTCACACGCGCGCGCGCGCGCACACACATACACACACACATGTTCTGGGTTTGATAGGACCTGTAATATATCGGTTTACAAAATTCGCTGATTAATTTAAGCTGATTATTTTAATGGCTAATTCGGAGTGTGCGGTTATTATTATTATTATTATTATTATTATTATTATTATTATTATTATTATTTATTATTATTAAGGTTAATAATAATACCTACCTGATCTGTTCGGAATGTAAGTGATTTCTATTTATTATTATTGTTCGGAATTATTATTATTATGATTTATTATTATTATTATTATTCTATTAATATTATTATTATTATTATTATTCTACAAGGTAAATGACATGACTTTCCCTGATCTTGTAACTCAGACAAAATTATTATATTTATGAAAATTTCATCAGTGTACGGTATAGAACAAGTTGGTTATTGCGGTGAAAAGTGTTAATCAGTATGATTATTGCGGTGAAAAGTGTTAATCAATATTATAGCCAATCTTGCAGTGTAACCAAATTTCCCCATCATGTAATAAGAATGAGGTTACTCACCTTGTGGAACGCCTGAGGCCAGAAGGTAATTACGTTTCTGGTCAGCAGGCAAGGGACTATCAGGCTACCTATTATCTTTTAAAAATGGGATTAAGGTTTTCGTATAGTGTCTCAGGACGAGAGCATTCATTCCTACTTTTACCCAACATCCGACGTAGGGGGTTAGTGCCGTCACTGCACCTCATGCGGTGCACTGTAGGCATTACTTGAGGGTCGCCTTTGCAGCGTCCCCTCGGCCCTTAGCTGCAACCTCTTTCATTCCTTTTACTGTACCCCGAATCATGTTCTCTTTCTGCCATCTTACTTTCCACCTTCCCCTAACAATTGCTTCATAGTGCAACTGCGAGGGTTTCCTCCTGATACCTTTCAAACCTTTTACTGTCCTTTTCCGTTTCAGCGCTGAATAACCTCATAGGTCCCAGCGCTTGGCCTTTGGCCTAAATTTTATGGTCTATCTATCTATCTATCTTCAATCCCATCAGTAGAGGGTTGGGTATATTCTGGTCGAGTCTTAGCCAGTTATACAGTAACAACTCAGTCTGTTTAAACAAGAAAAGGCATCACTTTTATGTATTGTTTATATACCTTTTTGTGTTTTTGGTTACTTTTGTCATTAGTGGTAAGCGAGAGATCATATCAAGAAGCAACCCCGCAAAAATAATTTCCTACATTAGTATAGGATTTAAGATTAATCATCCGATTATTATTTTCCCAACATTGTAGTCGCACAGAAACGGAATTCTCTTTCTTCCTCGGTTTTCTCACACTTATAACCTTTCTATTTTGCTTCCTTCGCGGTGAGCCCCATCCTCTCCCTTCCATTCCCCTTTCTTTTTTTATTTATTTATTTTTTTACTGACCTGGGTCACACGAAATTCCCCGTTCCTTTGGTCTTGTCAGCAAACCTGCCCACGTTATGTAAACGTTAAATGCGGTCATGTTGAGTAAGTTCCTCGTTTGACTAGTCGGTAGAGTTCTCGGCTAGCACTCTGCTAGGCCCGAGTTCGAGTCTCCGACCGACCAATGAAGAATTAGAGGAATTTATTTCTGGTGACAGATTTTCATTTCTCGCTATAATGTGGTTCGGATTTCACAATAAGCTGTAGGTCCTGTTGCTAGGTAAGCAGGTAACCAGTTGGTTCTTAGCCACGCAAAACAAGTCTAATCTTTCGGGCCAGCCCTCTCTAGGAAACCTGTTAATCAGCTCCTCAGTGGTCTGGTTAAACTAAGATATAGTTAACATTAGCAGTCATGTAGATAACATACTTCATGTCCGAATGGTTTTAAAGGTTGCAGGAAAGGGATTGAAGATGTACCATTTCGAATGACTGACTCTGACATTTACTTCAGATATTGGCTGTAGTATTAACAGTTCTAAACGGATTATGTGAACAATATGATGGCTAAGCCACCTTTAACTTCCCGAGTCTCTCTCTCTCTCTCTCTCTCTCTCTCTCTCTCTCTCTCTCTCTCTCTCTCTCTCTCTCAGCCGAGAGGTGAAGTGAATTTTAATGGAAGGTTGGCAAGTGGATCCAAGCCACTGTTATATTTGCCGCCCCAGTTGCATGCAATAAAATTTTATGGGAGTTCAGTTTGGGCAGTGAATATGTAGTTCATCCTTTCGGTTATTTCAGTTTTGCTTGTTTATATACAGTATATATATATGTTTATTATATATATATATTATATATGTGTATATATGTATATATATATATGTGTGTGTATAGATAGAGATAGATAGATAGATATAGAGAGATATAATGAGGGTGATTTACATGTGCATATCTTATCTGCATATCCGCGAGAGTATTTATAACTGGAGAGGGAAGCGGCAGAGCGCCGACCAGTGAAACCCGTTAAGGGAAATTGCAACTATTCTTGGAGACTGAGGAAATGGCTACATATTGGCGGATTGTGTTAACCAATTGTCGCGCAGCGATCGTGGCCATATTCGATCAAAGCAAGTGGGGAGGTGCTTCTCTCTCTCTCTCTCTCTCTCTCTCTGTTTTCTTATTACGTCTTGTATTTGTAGTTGAGGTTTTTGGTTTTATGATGAAAGATCTTGCTAAATAGGATTTGGATGGAGTTCGTCGTTTTGTGATTGTCTCGTTCTCTGTCGATCTTCGAGTTATCTCGAGAATCACATTTGTCTCGGGATATAGTTCAGGTCTGGAGAGCGAACCTTGTGTAGATACTTTCAGTTTATTTATTTACTTTCATTTATTTATTGGCTTGATTACTAACTAACTTTTTTTATTTATTTATCTAATTACTTACTTGCTTACTTAATTATTTATGTATTTGTTTATTTATTTATATGTTTATATCTTTTATGGAAGTGTTCACCATATGTGTGCCTTTTATTGTCATCCGACAATGGTTCAGGTTAAAAATAATCCAAGTCAGACTGTGGAAAACGAAAAACTTCTTATTCCAGAAGTGAATCAGATTTTAAAACGATCATCTTACAAAGCCGGTTGACTCTGGAGTTCACGAATTACACACAGTTTGAGAGACTGTGATACCTATTATGCATAATCAAGAGACCCCTTCGTAAGGAGCCCAGGTAGCAATGTACTTTTTGTTCCTCACTGTAGATGGTAATAGAGATTCTTTAAACTTCTGTTCCCAGCAGCTTTGCTCTCTGGTTTTACCTCAAATCTGTCCTCTATGACTCCTCCCATTTAGCTGTCCAGCTTCTTTGACTTTAATTATCCCCAATTTTTCCCTGACATGAAAAATCATTTCTTTGCTAGCGCTGCGAAAACTTGAAATTAGACTCAGTTATTTCGTTAAACTAAGACATAGTGATATTGCAACAAGATATATATATATATTATATATATATATATATATATTCTATATAGATATATATATACATATATATATATATATATATATATATATATATTATATATACATTCTATATATATATATATATATATGTAAATTATATATATAGTGTGTGTATTATTTTGTAAACAGTTGAAGAACGATGGACAGTTTTCATCCCAACAGATTCGGAGTCTTGAACAATATAACGTTGACGATATTGAAAGGTTAATACAGGGGCCAAATTAAATTTTGTACTGTGTTCCAATTCGAAGTTATGGAGTTTCCGAGACAATTTCACGGGTTCAGGATTAGCTTCATTGTTCGAGCGTTGAAGTGAATCATTATATTGCCGTAACGTGCGTGTAACCTTTTCACATTATAGGGGGTCAAACGTTGGTCGAGTTCATTATACAAAACTTTTCAGTCTTCACAATAGCTAAGAAGATCGTTTTAAAATCGTGTATTTAAAGTTAGTATAATGAAAGTATTCGTTTAGGAAACGTGTTTTGAAGTATAATGAAAGTATTCGTTTAGGAAACGCGTTACGAAGATTCTTCTAATGGAAGAATATATTAAACATGTAAAAAATGCTACGAAGTTTCTTCGGCGCAATCGAGTTTGCTGTATAGCCGGTACAGCTCACAATCAAGGCCACCGAAAATAGATGTATCTTTAGGTGGTCTCGGTATAATGCTGTATGAGCCTCGTCCCATGAAACTTTTATCCAAGGCCTTGTGGTGGCCTGTCCTATATCTTTACCAGAAGCACGGTTATGGCTAAGTCTAACTTTTAAATAAAATAAAAATTACTGAGGCTAGAGGGCTGCAATTTGGTATGTTTGATGATTGGAGGATGGATGATCAACATACCAAATAGAGCTATCTTTTGGTGGTCTCGGGATCAATTTTATGACAGAAAACAACTGAAAATGCTGTATGAGCCGCGGCCCATGAAACTTTAACCACGGCCCGGTGGTGGCTTATCATATATCGTTGCCAGTAGCACGATTATGGCTAACTTTAACCTTGAATAAAATAAAAACTACTGAGGCTAGAGGGCTGCAATTTGGTGTGTTTGATGATTGTTGGGTAGATGATCCACATACCAATTTGCAGCCCTCTAGCCTCTGTAATTATTAAAATCTGAGGGCGGCCAGAAAAAAGTGCGGACGGACAGACAAAGCCGGCACAATAGTTTTCTCTTACAGAAAACTAAAGATTGTTTAGGTAAATGTCTTGAAAATTTCCGCGATTAAAATGGCTGTATAGAAAGCGTGTTTTAAAAAAAAAACTCCTTTGGAGTGTTGCAACCATTCGAAATATTTCTCACAAGTTTGATCAATTTTATGACAGAAAACAACTGAACATAAAGTTGCGAGTTATGATGCGAAACTTGCCGCAGAGCGAGATTGTGCTGGACATTATTCGTGAACATGAAAAATGGTGAATAATACACAACAATGAATAATGATCTTCGTCTCTGGCCTGTAACTTCCATTGTCGTCTGTGTGACTCAGCAATATTTTGTGACTTGAGGAAACTTTTATGGGGTCATTTTTTTCTTTTTTTTATTTTCTCAGTGATAAAAAATAATGTCTGCATACCTTTAAGCTGTGCGTGCTTTTTACAGTTGTTGTATTCTGGAGATTTTAAAATCCATATCTTATGGTTTACCTTCGGATTGTTCGATTCTTGTATAAGAAAATGTAAAATAAAGAATTTATGTTTTTATTTTAAGCTCGTTTATATATATATATATATATATATATATATATATATATATATATATATATATATATATATATATATATATAATTCTATAGATATATATATGAATATATATATATATATAGAGAGAGATATATATATTATACATATATCAGGATAAATAATATATATATATATATATATAGATATATATATATATATATATATATATATATATATATATATATATATATATATATATATATATATATATATATATATATACATACATACATATACAATGTATAAATTCTCCTGATATTCTTTGTTCTTATTATTTTCTTATGAATCTTTCTTATGATTCCTTTTCAAACGCTTTACTCAAAAGCTTAAAAAACTGGAAATATTCATATTCTATTTTTTTTTCTTTTCACTTCGTTCCCCTTTTCGCATTCCCTTGTTAATAATTGCAAGATAAACCCCGATTTAATCCAGGCCGCAGTCTAAGTTTGGATAACTTGCTCGGCTGTCAAAGTTTTGCACCGCTCGCTTCTGTATCCGTTTATTGATAATAAGATTTATAACGGAGTCCACAGAAGTTTGGTTTAGGGTCATGTTTCCCTCCGTTATTGCTCTCTCTCTCTCTCTCTCTCTCTCTCTTGTGAACTTAATAAAAGGAGTCTCTCTCTCTCTCTCTCTCTCTCTCTCTCTCTCTCTCTCTCTCTCTCTCTCTGTCACACACACACACCTAAACTTAATAAAGGGGATTTCTCTCTCTCTCTCTCTCTCTCTCTCTCTCTCTCTCTCTCTCTCATACACAAGAACTTAAGAAATGGAGTTGCTGTAGTCTCTCTCTCTCTCTCTCTCTCTCTCTCTTCTCTCTCTCTCTCTCTCTCTCTCTCTCTCTCTCTCTCTCATGCATACACAGAACTTAAGAAATGGAGTTAATAGTCTCTCTCTCTCTCTCTCTCTCTCTCTCTTCTCTCTCTCTCTCTCTCTCTCTCTCTCTCTCTCTCTCTCTCTCTAACACATACACGCAAGAACTTAATAAAGGAGTCTCTCTCTCTCTCTCTTTCTCTCTCTCTAACACACACACGCAAGAACTTAACAAAGGGAGTCTCTCTCTCTCTCTCTCTCTCTCTCTCTCTAACACACATATACACGAGCTTAACAAAGGGAGTCTCTCTCTCTCTCTCTCTCTCTCTCTCTCTCTCTCTCTCTCTCTCTCTCTCTCTCTCTCTCCCCACAAGCAATAAAGGGAGTTGCTGTGACGAAGTGTATCTTTCTTCGAGATTTGGAGCAAAATTGCGCTCGCGCGCTCTCTTGTGTGTTTGTGTATTAATTTGACTTCATAATGAGAGTTACTGCTGCAAAAATCTATTAAGAACACTGATGTGGATTAAATTTTAGGTCTGGAGGCAACTTACTTGGGATTTAAAGATCTGTTATCTTTTAAAAAACATTTCTGTTGCTCCATTGCGATTTAGTTTTATTAGCGTGCTGTTCTGCAATATAACAGTTTTCTGTAAAGGAAAACTATTGTGCCGGCTTTGTCTGTCCGTCCGCACTTTTTCTGTCCGCCCTCAGATCTTATAAACTACTGAGGCTAGAGGGCTGCAAATTGGTATGTTGATCATCCACCCTCCAATCATTAGCAGTTTGTATTTTATTTAAGGTTAAAGTTAGACATAATCGTGCCTCTGGCAACGATATAGGACAGGCCACCACCGGGCAATGATTAAAGTTTCATGGGCCGAGGCTCGCAGAGCAATACACCGAGACCACCGAAAGATAGATCTATTTTCGGTGGCCTTGATTATAAGCTGTGGCAGCCGGCTGCACAGAAAACTCGATTGCGCATTTTTTACTGTCTTCATATAATTTTAAGTTTTGTATCGGCTCTCGGTTCCAACGACTCGCTTTGTATAAAAGGGTTTTATTCACGGTTTACATTATTTAAATACACATTACGTTATTGTGATATTCATGTTCGCATGAAGGCTAATCTCTCTGTTTTTGATTTGCTATATCGACTTAGTATTGTAAAAATCATTTGATTGCGATGTTTTCACTCCGGGATGGGAGTGATTTCATTTCTTAAGTTAAGTATATCTTGGTTTAACCAGACCACTGAGCTGATTAACAGCTCTCCTAGGCTGGCCCGAAGGATTAGACTTATTTTACGTGGCTAAGAACCAACTGGTTACCTAGCAACGGGACCTACAGCTTATTGAGGAATCCGAACCACATTATGACGAGAAACGAATTTCTATCACCAGAAATAAATTCCTCTAATTCTTCATTGGCCGGTCGGAGAGTCGAACGTTTGGCCAACAGCGTGCTAGCCGAGAGCTCTACCCACCCATCCAATGAAGAACTGATTTCATTTCTAAGTATGCAGTGGAAAGTGTTTTGGGAAGTGCGAAATATCACCCACTACTGCGGACGAAGGAACGCTACAAAGAACCGCCAGTTCCGTCGACAGTGTGCCACCCAAGGCACATTACATGTTGTAATTCCCATACTGATTTTCCAAGTTATCTGCATCGTAAAAAAAAAAATAGGACAAGGAGAG
>NC_089782.1:44226321-44231321 GCF_040412425.1 Macrobrachium rosenbergii | reverse complement strand
TGATAAGAGTCACCAATATCATCGAATTTTTAATGTCAATTTTTAAATACCAGATTATTATTTTAATTTTTTGTTAGGTGCAAAATATTATTCAGGAGTGATAAGAGTGTCACCCATATCGAATTTTTAATGTCTTTTTTTTATAACAGATTATTATTTTATTTTCTTTTGTTAGACGCAAATTATTTTATTCAGGAGTGATAAGAGTGTCACCCATATCATCGAATTTTTAATGTCCTTTTTTTATACCAGATTATTATTGTAATTTTTTTTGTTAGGTGCAAGTTATTATTCAGTGAATAAGAGGGTCACCCACATCATCGAATATTTAATCTTTATGAAGGATTTCCCGAGACATTATGGATAAAACATAAAGGTTAGTAAAGGGTAAATTGCCTCCTGACTGGGAAATGTATCACCTTGAAACATTGTGGAGGAACATTATTATTATTATTATTATTATTATTATTATTATTATTATTATTATTATTATTATTATTATTATTATTATTATTATTATTATTATTAAAGTAGTTTAACCAGACCACTGAATCTGGAGGAACAACTTACTTGATTTTGGGTGGTTTCAAGATCCGGATTTAACCGGAGGGCGTTTTTCGTTCGGAAGATATCGAACTTAGAATTCTAGTTCTTTTTTTTCGTTTTTTGAAATGTCAACACTGGATCAGTTACCAGAACCTCTGGCCATTTGGTGGTACCCATTTGTAAGTTTTTCTCCTCTCTATCGTGTTCCTATCTTCTTAAAACAAATTTTTTTCATGACCATTGAGTGATACAGATATGTCCATTGCTGTATATGTTTATATTTTGCTGAGAATGGTCAGTGTTTTATAGCTTTCATTAATTATATTTGATTTTATTCGTTCAGGTAGGTCAAAGTACAGCTTTCTGTGTGACGAGGACGCATAGTGCTCCGTTTAACGAAGGTAAATTTAAATTTACAGGGATTTATGGATTGTTTCGTTTCTTGTCATTCAATCTGGAAAATTTTAGTTTTATTAGTTTTCTGTAAAAGAAAACTATTGTGCCGGCTTTGTCTGTCCGTCCGCAGTTTTTCTGTCCGCCCTCAGATCTTAAAACTACTGAGGCTAGAGTGCTGCAAATGGGTGTGTTTATCATCCACCCTCCAGTCATCAAACTTACCAAATTGTAGCCCTCTAGCATCGGTAGTATTTATTTTATTTAAAGTTAAAGTTAGCCGTGATCTTGCTTCTGGCAACGATGTAAGATAGGCCACCACCGGCCAGTGGTTAAAGTTTCATTGGCCGCGGCTCATACAGCATGATACCGAGACCACCGAAAGATAGATCTATTTTCGGCGGCCTTGATCATACGCTGTAGCGGCTGTACAGAAAACGCAATTGCGCCGAAGAAAATTTGGCGCATTATTACTTTTAAAATTTTTTTTTTTATTGACTAACCTTACTGAGGGCTGCCTTTTCACACTTACCATGATCAAGATAAAAGAGCAGGTTCTTTAAGAACGAGAGTTGCCTGCCACCTTCAATGGCAGAAATTGACTCGAAGTTTTGTAAATTTAGCACATTGCTGAGGATATCAGCGACGGAGGTCGGTCTAGGTACGAGGGGTGGGGAGGGAGGGGGGGGAGAGAAAGGGAAAAAGTTTAGATGTCATTTATTTCTCCTCCTCCTGCTTCTCCAAGCCGCCTCCCCCCCCTCTCTCTCTCTCTCTCTCTCTCTCTCTCTCTCTCTCTCTCTCTCTCTCTCTCTCTCTCTCTCTCTCTTGATCTGTTTCCTTCTCTTTAACATAAACCCTCCTCCTCATCTTCTTCTTCCTCCTCTTTAGCCTCCTCCTTCTCTGTTCCCTTTTCCTATTCCGTCGGTTTCTCCTGATCCCTCAGGATTCCTCTTCTCTTCAGTCCTTCTCTTCCTCCTCCTCCTCCCTCCTCCTCCTCCTCCTCCTTCCCAGCTGCTTCCTGTGGGTACAAAGACGGAAGGCCTTAACCTCATCGTGTACCCGAGAGGGTCAACGAATGGATTTATTATGTCATCGGGTTTCGTATTTATTTACTGGGATTCGATATTGGTCCGGCATGTTGGTCGGGGCTTTGTGTTTCTACCTGTCTGTCTGTCTATCTATCTGTCTGTCTGTCTGGTGTGGGGGCGGGGGGACTTTTGTGTTTAAGTGGCTAATTTCATTTGCTTTCGAATATCTTGTTATGGTCTGCTTCTTTATAGCTCGTGTCTCTGTCCTTCCCTGCCAGCATATTTCGATCAAGTCCAAATCGATTCTCTCTCTCTCTCTCTCTCTCTCTCTCTCTCTCTCTCTCTCTCTCTCTCTCTCTCTTCCCCCAACCCGCCCCATGGTGTCAACTTTATTCTGTTACAAATAGCTTGATGTATAAGTTCGACCCTCCACATATCCGTAATAATAACTTTCCAGGACGGCCTTCATATCCTCGGGCACTTCCGTCAGAGAGAGAGAGAGAGAGAGAGAGAGAGAGAGACTTCGACCTCGACCTCGGTTTACAGCTACAAATACCAGGTCCCTGGAAATGAATGGTTGAATGGTGACCGTCGTATAAGGGAAGGTCGGGGAGAGAGAGAGAGAGAGAGAGAGAGAGAGAGAGAGAGAGAGAGAGAGAGAGAGAGGAATTATCGATCTTCGGGAGGCAGTCATAAGCCTTCGTAGTTTTGTGAGAAGGCTTGCTAGGTCAAGGAGGACGCAGGCTAGGTAGGGGGATGAGTTGGGGGTGTTTATGTTGGAGGAAGGGGAGTGGATTGGGGATGGAAGGGTCGTATTGCATGCCACCTCAATGATTTTTACGTGTTACTTTCTAATGATTTCGTCAACTCTGTGGTAATGCTGTGTCACGACGCTGCATTTGTTTTACCGGCTGTGGTCAGGCGAGGGTTGGGTTGACGTCTTGACTGTGTACCTAAGTTATTTAATCTGGAGAATATTGAGAATATGAAAGACGGTTTTAGAATCTTAAATTTTATACTCAAGTTAAAACTCCGAGTTCTCTACGCTGTTTTAATCCATGAACAACCACAAGGCGTATTTATTTGACGAGTGAAGTTACATGTTTGTAGCAAAAGCAAAATTCCGTCCGGCCTCCGAAAACTCAGGTGTTGCTGGTCATCGGACATATGGAACTCGTGACCAATCACTGGCATCTTTTCAGTCGTCTTATTTTCCGTATTTTGTTTTTCAGGCTTATTGTAATGTCGTCAGCTTGAGGGTTGGGTCCTTGGCAGTCTCCGATGTCAGAAACTCCTTATATTTCGTTTTTTTTTTTTCTCATTCAGCATTTTTGGATTAGGCCATGTCCCCGTTCCTGGGAGAAGAAAAATGAGAGTGAAAAGGGGATGATTCAGTAATCTGCTATAACTTGGATATATGGAAATAAATTTTCTACCCCTACTGTGAATGCCTGTTTTGATATTCCATCTTTACTGCGCAATATTTCATTCATTACGCTTTGATTTTGCTCTGTATAAAATACTGCAACGTTTAATCTAGTACAGTGACAAGTTTAATTGAATTAGAGTTATGAATCTTAAAGTTACGTGGAAATATTTGATCAAGGTTTCTCTCTCTCTCTCTGTAAGTTCATATTTTTTACACCAGAAATATATTGAGAAAGTTGACGGACTTCAGTGTTGCTGCTCTAAATTGGCAGGATTCATTTAGTCAGTCAATTAACCCTCAATATATGTCATGGTCAGAAATGTATTATTACTTTTTTTAAATATAAGTCATGGTCAGAACTGTATTATTAATTTTTTTTAATATATGTCATGGTCAGAACAGTATTATTACTTTTTTTTTTTTTTTTTTTTAGAAAACATAAGTCTCATTCATTCCCCGTAGAGGTGATGTTTGATGTACCTTTGCAACACTTTCAAGACGTACTTTATGTGCTCGTTTTTTCAGTAAGAACTGTTTTATCTTTATTTACTTTTACGGGGAAGTTCGTATTTTGCCAGATTTATGCATTGCTCAACCGGATCCAAATGCAACTTGACAAATTAGAATACTGTAGACGCTAAATTTTTTACAGACAAGACTGTTTATAAATTTTGTCAGGTTTACGCCTAAAGGATCATTTTTATGAAATATTTTGCTAATTTCATAAGTAACAAGACCAATTTCCGAAGTCAACACTGGCAAAAACACCCTGGGATGTACAGATTTTCTACATTATGGAAACAGTGGGAAGAACCATTTTGCCAAATTTAATCTGCCCTCAAACTAGGGCGAATGCAGATTGGAGAGGAAGTAAAATATTAAATACTGGGAGAGTCTATTTGCTCTCCGAAACTGGATGATGTTTATCTATCCAGGAAGATAAACGGCGTCCTCATTTCACAGCAGCATTCTAGGAACTTACTTCAAAAGTGGCGCTTTTTGGAATATCGTCTATTTTTTTCCAGTTTTGCGTCTTTTTTTTTTTATAAATATTTTTGGCATTTTGTCGCCCCCGGCGGTCTGTTTTGATTTTTATGGTTTTGTCATTTTGTGCCATCTTTCTGTTCTTTGGTGGATGGTAATGAACAATTTTTGTTTTACCTTGTGCAGTAAGTTTTTTCTTAGAATAGTTTTTTTTTTTTTTAGCTATGCAACCTTTGCGTCTTGTAGTTTGTCATTTTGTCTTTCGATTTTCTGAAGGATGAGGATGATAGATTATGAAATAGTTTTGCCTTTTAGTTTCGTCATTTTGTGTCTCCCAAGAATAAGTAAGCGAGATTTTCAGTTAGTTTTACTATTGTATAAAGATGTTTTTTACTCTTTTATAATGAAGGTTTGCTCTTTTATAGTGATGAAGTTTTGCATAACTCGTAGGTTTTGTTTTGAAAGGAAGTGGGAAGTTTATTAGCTTGATTTTTGCAAGGCTCTCCTCTTGTTAAGTAGGAAAAAGAACAAGTTGATTTCATCCTAAAAATTATTCTAGAATTTTTAGGGATTTTTATTTTCAAAGTTCTATTTTGTTAAGAATGAAAAATTGTAGGTTT
>NC_089782.1:44213821-44221321 GCF_040412425.1 Macrobrachium rosenbergii | reverse complement strand
CATCTCACTTAGTTTCCCTGACAGGGAGCTGGTTTTCGAGATAAAACAAGGTAGTAATCATCGCCAAATCCTAACGTTAATGTATGCACGGTTAGGCATAAGTGCACCTGTACAGAACTTACTTTGTAACCTTTTAATCGTTTCAGTGGCATCGTGAATATCCCTTTGTGAATTTTCGCTTTCGTTCGCGCAAGTTCGGAACTCTCCCTTTGAAACCAAACTCGCGGAATTAACCAGCAAATTGAAACTACATTGAGAGCACAAACCAGGTTTGGGTAGCAGATGTCATTACCCTGGAGACCTCATTTCCACGTGCCCTAAGAATCTCCCGGCGATTCCGATCCTCGTCTCAAATAGAATCCATTGACTATTCATGACCCGCCGTTGCTCTACTGCAGAAGGGGGACCTTTGAGGTGCGAGGGGGGGGGGGAATGCAAGCTGCATCTGAGTAGAACTCATTAAATTAAACATTGAGTGTAGGCTTAGAATCGATATGGAAGAGAAAGACATTGCCGATCTGATTCGATATTATTCCACCTTAGGCTTCTGTTTATAAGGATGCGTCCATACTACAGTAAAGCATGTCATAAATTCATGTCGCCAACTTATTGCATACCTATCACAAACAGGTTAAATACAAATCTGCGACTTACTGGTAGTCCTAACCAGTGCTTTCTGCGATTATCTAGCGTTTTCGAAAGATTCGTCCTTCATTTATGGACGCTGACTTGTTTTCAGCCTGTTTGTGATATGTATGTGATAAGTTGGAAACTTGCGTGTGAGACATGTTTTACTGTAGTGTGGACGCATCTTAAGGGGACGGGTCGAAGATGCATTTACTTTGTAAGATATATTGGTTTATGCATCTCATTATTTCTGATTTTAGTTTTCTTTAAAAGAAAACTATTGTTCCGGCTTTGTCTGTCCGTCCGCACTTTTTCTGTCCGCCCTCAGATAAAAACTAATGAGGCTAGAGTGCTACAAGTTGGTATGTTGAGCATCCTCCCTCCAGTCATCAAACATACCAAATAGCAGCCCTCTAGCCTCAGTAGTTTTCATTTTATTTAAAGTTAATAAAACGACGTAGGACAGGCCACCACCGGGCCGTGGTTAAAGTTTCATGGGCCGCGGCTCGTACAGCATTATGCCGAGACCACCGAAAGATAGATCTGTTTTCGGTGGCCTTGATTACACGGTGTACAGAAAACTCAACTGCGCCTAAGAAACTGCGGCTCATTTTTTACTTGTTTATTCCTGTCTTCGCCTATGACTGATCTTGTACAAATTCCTCCCCCCTTTTTTTTTTTTACCAGGTGTTACTCTTCTTTTCCAGTTCAAGGGGTATTAAAGATCAGATCATCTATAGGAAAGACAAAAGATAATCACATCGAAGTGTATGGGACTTGGGGGTCCTGTTAACAATTGGAGGGCTCATTCCAAATAAATGATGGCAGTTCATGGTAACTGATATATATATAATTATATATATATAAATATATATAGAAATATATATATATATATATATATATATATATATATATATATATATATATATACATATATATACATATATACATATATATAGCGTGGTTCAGAAACTAGGGATTTTCGTCTCGCCAAACGGCCCGGGGTTCGATTTTCGAACGATCCGCACGTTTTGGGCGCGTTCTTTTAAATCCCATTGCGTATGTTGTTCCATGCAGCGAATTAAGTACCTGGCAGTTAATCGACCATAGTGGGAGGTAGCAGCTTGAAGGGAGTAGGGCATGGTGTTAGGATTGTTTTCCAAAGTGAGTTGCCAAAAATCAGAAAGCTAGCATATTCTAAAGCCATCCCTAAGTGGAAAAGGCGTGTTTTAAAATTATATAATATATATATATAGTATATACATTCATATACATATATATCCACACACACACACACACTATATATATATATATATATATATATATATATATATATATATATATTTACACGAGTGTGTGCCTAAGATTGGAGAGATGTTATGTATTTTAGTGAAAGCTTTTTCAAAACATGCCAGTAGACTACCAACGGAGTCCACCTTTAGGTTGTAAATAAAGATGTAAAAATATTCGAACGTCATTCCAAACGCCCCTAGAATAAATATCAGCTGCAGTGAGAGTTTAATCCTCTCGGCGCATGAAACGTGGAACAAACAATCAGGGTTAGAAAAAAAATACATTTCGTTTTGAGTCCACCATGTTGAATTATGACGATATATTAAACAACAAAACGTTCCATTAACCAGGCATGCACAATTATTCAAAAATCACTGTAAATGTAATATGTTATTGAGGCTGCCCCAGTCATTATGCTTTCTACTTTACTACACTTTCCAAAACTAAAAAAAAATAATTTCACATATCTCCCTTCCAGTGCCCTGTCCTTTCCTGCTAATAATAATGATAATAAGAGTAATGATCATTATTGTTTTGTGGCTGGTGTCCTTTCATGCAAAGTTCGACAATGAAGAGGGGAATAATGGATGTGCCTTTCCATCTTATTTATATCTTATTTTCTCTTTCTCTTCCTCCTTCAGTTGGGATGTTCCGTATAATTACTCCTCCTTTGCGGCATAATGAATAATAATGGACGGTTGGTTCAGATTGAAAAGGACTTTTGCCAACACGGGCTCTTGCCCAAAAGGGGCCCGCAAGTGTGGTGATGTGTAGTAGGACGTAGGAGATCTGTTGTGGACATCTGACCCCTACCAACCAATGGAAACTTAACAGTGTCTGTATTGAAGGGCTTATGTGGCCTGAAATTGACGGAAAGGTGATGACTTTAGGGGCCAATATACAAAAGGTGTGCCAGGTAAAGTACCCAACAAAACACTCAGCAAGTGTCCTTACCTGTAATCTCACCTGGCGGTCAAGTGGTCCTTACGATGGCAGACTGAGGTGAGACTCAGTCTGTTATTTTATTCGCTGCTGTCCATTCCTTGGATGGTTAGTCGTCCGATGCTTGCGATTTCATGAAGGATTCCATCATCTCATTCCTGTTCCCATTCACACCTACCTTCTTCATTCTTGGTTCAGCCTTATCTTACCCTCCCTTCCCCCCTTCCATGTCTCCCTTACCAGTCTATCCTGCTTTCAGTCCTACCACCCTGCTTCATTATATACCCCGTGGAGAATCATAAAAATCTAAGTAATTTTGTCTGGAAAATCTTATCATGGACAGAAAGAATGCTCAAAACCCTCCCCCTCCTTGCCTCCTTCTCTCTCCCCCTCCCCATCTTCTTCTTCTTCTTCCCCCCCCCCGTCTCTCCTTCCCCATGCCCCTCCTACCCTTCATTCTATCATCTCCCTGCCCAACCAGTTCTCCCATTCTCCAGAATGATGTTTTAACGAAATAGTTCAGTGTTTTTCTAAACTTTTTTTTATTTATATTTTAATTTCCTACCTAAGGCCGTTGTCATAAAAAAAAAAGCCACTCAGCTTGATTAATCTAAGATGGCGCTGAACCAGGAGGCTGGGGTAAAAAAAAAAAAAAAAAGAGAGAAAGAACAGTTTCAAAACAGTTTATTTCTAGAGTCAAGAAGTTTCCCTGCTTCTCGTGAAATGGTTGGCGAGGCCACATTTGTGTATTTTAGACTGGATGATGATGATGACGAAATGTTGCACGGAAGAGGAAAGAAAAGTAATCTGGGGGAAAGACCAGGGAGGAATTGGGGTAAGAAAAAAAAAAACTAGGGAAGTAATTTGGGGAATTACCCGGGAGCAGTTGGGGTAAAAAAAAAAAAAAAGACGTGATTGAGGAAAATCTAGTGAGTAATTGGGGTGAAAAATTCAAGATGTAGTCTGGCGAAAAGACCTCTAGAGTGATTAGGATGAATAAAAATAGGGAACTAATAGCAGAAAAGGCTAGTGCGTATCCAGAGTAGAAGAATAGGGAAATAAATGTGGAAAAGATTAAGAAGTAATGGTATGAAAAAAGAGGGAAGTAATTGCGGGTTAAAGACTGGAAATAGTCTTAGAAAAAGAAAAAAAACTTTACAAAATAGTAAGGAAAATAACTGGGGAAAAACAGGGGAAGTAATGGACGACTTTTAGGAAAATGATCAAGGAAAACACTTACGAAATCACTTTAGGAAATAATAGCGAAATATAAGTTCAATAACTGACTCAAAAGACGAGGAAATAACAGAGGGAAAATGACTGAAATAATTGAGTGGAAAAGACTATTATTATGGGTCTTCATCAATAGTTAGTTAGGCTGACTTCCCCACTAGTAAGAAGGCCTGGGTTCGATTCGCCGGCGGGCCGTAATACCTGGTAGTGCAGTCTCGCGGTGTCATTGTGGATATTATCCTTAGGTCATTATGCACTCATGGGCGACATTTGGGAATATTTGTTCTTTCACGAATTTATAATAATGAGTCAATGTGGCCCTCCGTTTTAAATTGAGTGTTTAATTATGGGTTGAATTTTTTATGTTTTTATGTACAAATTGGTATGTAATATAATATTTATATAAATATACAATATATAATATATATATATATATATATATATATATATATATATATATATATATATATATATGTGTGTGTGTGTGTAAACATGCTTACACCACAGCACAAGCCATGAAGTCAAATACTGAAATTACATTTGATACACCAAGCGTAATAACATCTCAAACACACACGGACTGTGAAAAACTAACAATATATATATATATATATATATATATATATATATATATATATATATATATATATATATATGTGTGTGTGTGTGTGTGTGTGTGTGTGTGTGTGTGTGTGTGTGTGTGTGTGTGTAGAATCTACTGGTCACATTTTACCATGTACATATGCAATTGTAATAGCCACGATGCCCTCTTAACTTCTCGAATTCTTCGCGCTTTTTTAGATACGCTTGTCACTACAAAGCCTTAAGATCCAAGTGCAAGAAATATATAAAAAATATATATAAATATATAAATATATATATATATATAAATATATATATATATATATATATATATATATATATATATATATATATATATATATATACACGAGTATATAAAGCGAGCTCTCCTTTCCTTATGTCAGCTGTGAATAAGCCCTCTTTTATTGCACGGTTGCCCACCCGGTAATAAACTCGAACCGCAGTGTAGCCAGAACCCCCAGTAAATCGGAGCATATGTCCGCATGTTAATTTTCCTTATTCCGACTTCTTTTTGCTTGGGATTTTCTGTGCGGGGTTGGTAAGACTCTGCCGCGTAGTATATGACTCTTACTTGTTGAATGCACGGTGCTTTCATGCGTGTGGGGCGGAGGACTGTCGTCTTGCGATGGGGAGGGAGGGGGAGTGATGGAGAAATTACAGCAGACCTGTAATTTAGTCATGTTTTTTTTTGTTTTGTTTGCTTGTTGTCGTGTTTAGAAAAGTGCTTTTTTTCGGCTGCAAGGTAGTAGTATTGTCTAATGATGCAGCCATAGTTGTATTTGATTAACCAATCTTCCTAGTTATTCTAAGTAATGATAGTAACAGTTATGCATTATTATTATTATTATTATTATTATTATTATTATTATTATTATTAAAGTAAGTGTCCCTACTCTTGTAAAGTAGTAATGATGCAGACAAATACAGTAGCATTAGTGGTTCAGTATTTAAGTAGGTTATCTCTTCCCTGCAAAATAAAGATCATATTCAAATAGGCGACCTTGTTTATGGAAGCTAATACGCTTTAAATTGACCCAGAAATATTAATGATGATTACGTAATGGCTAAACACCATCGGTACTTTGGCTTTTTATGCATGTCTTATCCTAAGAAATATTGATTCTTTCTCTCAACGGATTTCAGTATGTGACTTTTGCTTTTGTTTGCAAAAAAAAAAATATTAATTCTAGGGCAATTGGTCAACGTAATGTCATTTCATGATTCGGAAATGACCAATAGATATTTCTTGTCTCGTTCTGGAATTTCTGAAAACCTCTCTGCATGCAATGGTGTGCATTAGTCTTGTCCAGTTTGCATCGCACATTGGCAGTAATTTGTAAAGAGAAGAAACTTTATAACCTGTTGTAAAAGAAGAGTACAAATTGCATAAAGTTTTTGAAGCTGACGGTAAATATCCACAGCGGATATCATTGAGATTAATAGTGATTAGCTGCTTACGCTGCTGAGCTCTCGACGTTGGTTACAGTGATATACTGGTCCGCTGGTATAGTGGCTAGTGTCGTGACATGCCGCTCAGATGTAGCTCTGTATCATGATCAGTTACTGCTGCAGTGTGGGGTCTGCAGTGGGAGGTTGAAACCAACATTCTTTGGAAGCTTGAATTTCAAGTCAGTGGCCCCTTTGTGCTTGTTCCATGTGAGTAAGTTTCGTCTACTGAAATAATAATAATAATAATAATAATAATAATAATAATAATAATAATAATAATAATAATAATAATAATAATATCAGTTGGGGATATTTTCCGTCCCCTAAAACTAACGAGGAGTAGGTGATCTTCCCACAAACCCTTTTAATCAGATTATTATTCTCATTATTTTATCCATTTTAACAATGACGACATTGCAGTCTTGCAAAGCATACCAGTTTCTTGATTACCTCGCCAGGTTTTCTCGCGCAAAACGCAAAGTTAACTGATGTTTTAACATTGAAATACAAACTATGGTCATAGCGACTTTGAAAACGTGTCAAGTTTTTCCTAAAACAGTATTTTATAATCTTAATGGTTTTGTTCGCTTCCCGCGTCTTTCCTTCATATTTCTCCGCCCTTTTCTTATCAGGACGTCGCCGTAAATTGAAAGTTATGGATAATTTTAACCTCGGGGAAAATGACAAGCGTCGGATGATGGATTACTGCTGAGCCATTTTTAAAAAATTTTTTTATACTTGGTTTTTCTTGGGTTTTTTGTCCGTTAGTTTCGGGTGAGGTTTAGATTTATAGCTGTGCATCCATACTGCGCAACCCCCCTCTCTCTCTCTCTCTCTCTCTCTCTCTCTCTCTCTCTCTCTCTCTCTCTCTCGTATGGGGTAGTGCCATCAGTGCACCTCACGTGGTACACTGTAGGCATTACTTAGGGCCTCTGCAGCTTCCCCTCGGCCCCTAGCTACAACCTCTTTCATTCCTTTCACTCTACCTCCGTTCATATTCTCTTTCTTCCATCTGACTTTCCACCCTCTCTAACAATTGTTTCAGAGTGCAACTGCGAGGTTTTCCTCCTGTTACACCTTTCAAACCGTCGTACTGTCAATTTCCTTTTCTCTCTGTATATATGTATATATATATATATATATATATATATATATACATATATATATATATATATATATATATATAAATATAAAATATATATATATATATATATATATATATATATATATATATATATATATCGTCAATTCCTATTTTGCTTTCATTGAGCTTAGGAAAGATTTGTGCCCGGTAGTTAGTCAACAATGTCCATTTCAATTCATGTGTAGCATGTAGGGCAGGCAACCTCATCC
>NC_089782.1:44176321-44208821 GCF_040412425.1 Macrobrachium rosenbergii | reverse complement strand
CCTTCGAAGTTCCTGTTAGATTCATTATGTAATACTATTCTCCTTGCATTTTAATATATTTTTATCTATTTGTTAATTTATTGGTTTCTTTTTAATAAGTGGGATCCCTTCTTTCTGTATTTTCCTTTACCTCCTCTAACTTCTTTCTAATGAACACCATGTTCTTTGGAAGCTTGAATTTCAAGTCAGTAGCCCCTGTGGGCTTATTCCATATGAACAGGCTTCATTTGAATAATAATAATAATAATAATAATAATAATAATAATAATAATAATAATAATAATAATAATAATAATAATAATAATAAAAGTATGTCTGTTTATTTGTATGATTAAATGAAAACGTGTTAGGGAATTTTTTTTAATGATATTTTGACCAAAGGTGTGCTTCCTGACTGGCATCATATGAATAGATTTGTTGAGTGACACGAATGTAGTTTTTGGGAACAATGGAACTTCATCAATGTGAATTGTTCACCTTGTCAGAGGTTCCCGGTCGCCTTACTTGTGGCTATATATACATTTAATTGAAGTTGCAGTTGTTGCATTTGTTGGGAGTTGCAGTTGTTACATTTGTCAGAAGTTGTTACATTTGTCAGAAGTTGCAGTTGTTACACTTGTGACATGAGACAGAAGTTGCAGTTGTTACACTTGTGCATTAGACAGAAGTTGCTGTTGTTTCATTTGTCAGAAGTTGCAGTTTTTACATTTGTCAGAAGTTGCAGTTGTTACATTTGTCAGAAGTTGCAGTTGTTACATTTTGTCAGAAGTTGCAGTTGTTACATTTTGTCAAAAGTTGCAGTTGTTACATTTTGTCAGAAGTTGCAGTTGTTACATTTGTCAAAAATTGTAATTGTTACATTTAACTGAAGTTGCAATTATTACATTTGTCAGAAGTTGCAGTTGTTACATTTAACTGAAGTTGCAGTTGTTACATTTAACTGAAGTTGCAGTTGTTACATTTAACTGAAGTTGCAGTTGTTACATTCAACTGAAGTTGCAGTTGTTACATTTGTCAGCAGTTGCAGTTGTTACATTTATCAGCAGTTGCAGTTGTTACATTTGTCAGAAGTTGCAGTTGTTACATTTGTCAGAAGTTGCAGTTGTTACATTTAAGTGAAGTTGCAGTTGTTACATTTAACTGAAGTTGCAGTTGTTACATTTAACTGAAGTTGCAATGGGTACATTTAACTGAAGTTGCAATTGTTCCATTTAATTGAAGTAGCAATTGTTACATTTAACTGAAGTTGCAATTGTTACATTTGACTGAAGTTATAACTGTTACATTTGACGGAATTTGCAGCTGATACATCCAAGAAAATTATTGTGAACGAAATTCCCAATATCCGCATGAATATTTACTGCTAACTTTTTATCTGATCATCGTTCAGTTTTTGGAAACCCAAAAGTAAAATGAGCCTTCAGTAGGTTATGGTTAGATGTCATTATTGCCTGCCACACATTTACTTAAAAACCACATGAAGTTAGATATTTATATTACCTTGGGACTGAGAATCACTACTTCGTGTTTTCGATCACTGAACTATGATGCTATTTTTTTTTTTTTTTTTTTTTTTTTGCTTTTTTTGTTAAAGAAGGAATTTGATAAATACTACATAACCGACATGTTGTCAGATGTTTGACAAATTTGTGTATGAGGAATAGTGCTAGTAGAAGAATGATCTTGGCAACAAAACTAGTTTTCCAACACGAGTTAAGTTTTACTGTACAATGCTTCTTCATTTATTTCATATTCGGATTCCAGGTTTGCAGTGATAAATGGTGTCAGCTGTATAATCATTCATTTTTAATTTTCTGTAAAAGAAAACTATTGTGCGGGCTGTGTCTGTCCGTCCGCACTTTTTCTGTCCGCCCTCAGATCTTAAAAACTACTGAGGCTTGAGGGCCGCAAATTGATATGTTGATCACCCACACTCCAATCATCAAACATACCAAATTGCAGCCCTCTAGCCTCCTCAGTAGTTTTCATTTTATTTAAGGTTAAAGATAGCCATAATGGTGCGTCTGGCACCGCTATGGACAGGCCACCACCGGTCCGTGGTTAAAGTTTCATGGGTCGCGGTTCATACAGCATTATAGCGAGACCACCGAAAGATAGATCTATTTTCGGTGGCCTTGATTATACACTACAGAAAACTCGATTGCGCCGAAGAAACTTCGGCGCACATTTTATTTGTTCCGTTTGGAATGAAGGTAATGGCAGCGCATTTTTTAATTTTAAATTTTCGAGATTTCATTTATACTTCTAGTTTCCTATTGTTTTTTCTTGATTTTATACGTGCACTGATAATTGCATGGGTGTAATTATGATGTCTGCACATGGGGTAATTATGATGTTTGTATTTTTTTACTAGCATTGTAGTTCCGTGGAAGGGTGGGTCATTGTTCGATACTGAATTCTTTAGCACTGTTGTAAACATATTTCTGTGGGTTTGTCTCTACACATACTCCATATTTCCATTTTATATATACATATATACATATATATATGCGTGTGTGCTCATATATATATATATATATATATATATATATATATATATATATATATATATATATATATATATATATATATATTTGCATATATATGGATGTACTGTACATATGTAATATATATATATATATATATATATATATATATATATATATATATATATATATATATATATATATATATATAAATATATTAAATGTATATATATATATATATACTATATAAATATATTAAATGTATGTGTTTGTGTGTGTGTGTGTTTGAGAGAGAGAGAGAGAGAGAGAGAGAGAGAGTCAAATCCGGAACATTTCTCCTCTTAGCCAGTTGCCGTGTTAAATCAATAAGTGGTCGATAGCACTAGAATAAAGTGTCGTTTTTTCATCCACTTTTCTCTTTCTCTCATTTAAGCTCCGGACGCCTCCAACTTTTTAGTGGAAGGAAAACAGAGCCAAAAATGTCTCATTTGTGCAGCCGTTGACTTAATGGCCGGTTTCGATTAAACGCTGCACGATGCGGAAATAGGAACAGGAAGGTTTGTGCGCTGTGTTTGCCAGGTAATTCTGCAAAAGAGGAGATTTTTATTTTTTTGTTTTTGGTTTTATTTTTGTGAAACCCAGACAGAGATAGAAAGAGAGAGTGGAGGATTTTTGGGTTCTATGATTCTTATGCTAGCCACTCAGAGAGAGAGAGAGAGAGAGAGAGAGAGGCAATTGTTTGTTGGGCTTGTTCGAGCCTCAGCGTGTCATTACTGACGGTAACACCGGGATCCATTAACGATTTATGGAGCTTTATATGGCAACATTGTTTCGCCCACAGACATACAAACACACACACTGTGTTATATATATATATATATATATATATATATATATATATATATATATATATAGATTTTATGATATATAATATATATAATATATAATATATATACATTATTTGTATGTATGTATGTATGTCTGCCTTTATAACATACATACACACACACACTTTCAAAACTCCTCGTTTATTGCATGACCCAGTGCTTTCCCCTGCAATCATCTGATGCATATCGCACCACAGTGTGCAAATGATTCCTGTGTTAAGATAGCAAAAGTTAAACATCCTCGACGTTGACTCTGATTCCATCTCGAGTGCCCAAGACGTGGCACCGTCAACGGCTTTAGATCCCTCGAGTCCTTTCTCAGGAGCCCTTGGAAATTCAGGCCGAATTGAGCCCTGCTTCCTCTTACTACTACGTGTGTGTGTGAGTGTGCTGTTTTTTGAAACTTAATCGGTTTTTTTATTTAACGCATTACAGTTATTTTGTTAGTTCAGCAGCATTGTTTGGTTCATTAGAATGTTTGCTTCATATTTGAATAATAAAGAGTAAGTTGTAATTTGGGTTTCATAGGTTTTAATGGGTTTGTTTAAAATATGAATGTGATAAATTTGTTTAAAACTTACATGTAGTTTCATAAATCTTGTATGAGGTCTGATTTACCGAGGATAATTTCAGCGTATGTTTTAATTTCCGTTCCATAGCTCTGAAGTGAATTGTTGATAATAAATTACGAGTAGTAATTGATTTTGTTTCAGAGTTCTAACCAATTTCATTGATAACAGATTGAGATTACCTTGCATTTTGAATCAACAGCTCTCACCTGATTCATGTGTAATGAAGGAAAAATATTGCGTCAGTTTCTTGTCACAGGCCCGACCCGATTTGTTGATAATGTGTTGAGGGTATTTTGAAATTGTGGTTTTACAGTTCTTATCTAATTACGCTGATCAAAATACCATGTATAATTCACTTCACTGACTGTTGGATTGGTCTTTCACACTGTAGCTCCACCAATCTAAGTATCTTTACGTTGGCCTTGTTAATGCCTTACAAGTGAACTAATGATTCAATGCTTGTGAAGGCAAGAAATAAGGATCCTTGAACTTAAGTGGCTGTTAGAACTATCGTTTACTTTTATTGAAAGATCTTGAATTGTTTCCTCAGTGTATCAGTGAATGTCAGTTTTCACACTTTTTTTTTTAATACCAACAAAAATGTTAATTTTTGGGGGGCAGTGGTATTGCAAACAGATGTTATCAATTTATTTATTACTTTAATATTTACCCTGTCAATGCTAACCCCCGATTGTGAGAAAGTTAAAATTCTCTTCAATTTCAAATGGCCCCAAGCAATTACATTCCAAATTCTTGATGTTTTGTCGACACATCTTTCTGATGGGAACATCTTTAGTAACTCTCAGATAACCATCTGTATAGAGGGTTTATTACCTGCTATTCCCCGCATTCCTCTATAGGAATGTTGAGGACCCACGGTAGCCCTTGTAAAGGATCCCCTTGCATTTAAGGACGTTGGACAATCGCCCAGTTTGTTGAGAAGTGCGGTAACAAAAATTTTGAGATATTGTTATTATTGGAGAAACAAATCCGCAGTTATGTATGGGTACTTGTATTTAAAAATAAATTTCTACGGAGCTTTGGGGAATACGTATACATAACTATGGATTTGTTTCTCCATTTCAAGAGTCATGCTACTACGAGTATTATTATTATTATTATTATTATTATTATTATTATTATTATTATTATTATTATTATTATTATTAGTATTATTATTATTATTACAGAATGGTAGCGGCAATAATGAATTTACATTTCATAATTTACGTACATTTTTATTTGTTCATTTATTAATTTGTTAATTTATCAGTTTTTCTAATAACTGATCTCCTCTTTCTGCGTTTTCCGTTACCTTCTGTTACCTTTTTCTAAAAAGCCATATTTTTGGAAGCTTGAATTTCAAGTCAATGGTCCCTGACTCTAGGCTTGTTCCATAAGAATAGGGTTCATCCTCTGAATAATAATAATAATAATAATAATAATAATAATAATAATAATAATAATAATAATAATAATAATAATAATAATAATAATAATAATATTATTATTATTATTATTATTATTATTATTATTATTTACAATATTATTATTTACAATCTCTCCTCTTAAAATCATTAACAAATACCCAGTTATATGTTCGACTTAAGACTGAAATCCTCTGTTTCAGAGAAACATGGAGAAAGTCCATTTGTCTGCGAGCCATTAATTCCCTTTCATTCAATTAATGCTTAATTGTTTGGGAGGGTGGTTTCAGAAGTTTTTCATTTTTGGGAAATCGTGGGATATTCTTTATTTTCTCCGTGGGCTATTAAGGCTTTTTCTTTTCTCTGTGGGATGTTAAATATTCTTCACATTTTTCTGTGGGACATTAAGAATTCTTCACATTTTTCTGTGGAACATTAAGAATTCTTCACATTTTTCCGTGGGACATTAAGAATTATTCACATTTTTCCGTGGGACATTAAGAATTCATCATATTTTTCTTCACATTTCTCTGTGGGACATTATGAATTCTTCACATTTTTCTGTGGGACATTGAGATTCTTCACATTTTTCTGTGGGACATTAAGAATTCTTCAAATTTTTCTGTAGGACATGAAGAATTCTTTTTTTCTGAGGTCTATTAAGAATTCTCTTTTTCTGTCACTATTAAGAATATTTCTTATCTTTGTGGGTTGTTAAGATTAATTTTTTCTGCTGGTTGATAAGAATTCTTTTCGCTCTGTGGGCTGTTAAGAATTAATCTGTCTTCCTGTGGGCTATTAAGAAGATTCTTTTCTGTGTGGACGGTTAAGAATTATATTTTCTGCAGGCCGTTAAGAATTCTTTTTGTCCGTGGGCTGTTAAGAATTTTTCGTATCTCTGCGGGTTGTTAAGAATTCATCTTCTCTCTGTTGGCTATTAAGAATTCTTATTTTTTCTGTGGGCTGTTAATAATGCTTCTTTTTTCATGTGGCTGGTAAGAATTTCCCTTTTCTCCTCGGGCTATTAAGATTTTTTTTCTCGTCGTTTCTCTCTGTGCTATTAAGAATTCGCCTTTTCTCTGTGGTCTGTTAAGAAGTCTTTTCTCACCAAGGACTATTAAGCATTCTTTTCTTTGTAGGCTATTAAGAAGTCGTCTTTTCTCTGTAAGGGCTATTAAGAAATCAATTTAGCCCGTGAGTGCCATTAAAAGATACCTTTTTATTCCCTAAAGCTGTGATCATCAGCATTTAGTTTTCAACGGCTGTTAACAGAATTTATGTCCTCTTGGTGTGTGGTTTTCTCAGAGCCATTGATTTGGCTCTTTTTGATACCCATCAAGAAAATGCCCTTTTGTCTTATGGGCATAAAAAAATAACCCTAACTTCTTTGAGAGCACTTATCAACAGCAAGAGCGTGATTGTGTTCCGAGGAAGTTGAGAAATGAATTGATTCTCGGAGTCCCATTATCCTAAACTCAATATTTGTGGAGGGTCATTGATATATATCGTATTTTCTCTGAAGGTCCCTATTTATATTGATTTTGTTCTTCGGCAAACGACGAACTTTTTTTATGAAATATTTCTCATGAATTTGTGTTTAAACTGTTAACTGTCCTGTAAGAGCCATCACGGGGTATCCGTTGATCTTTGCAATTAGATATCAATGACCTAAATTGTTGGAAATCCGGTAGGGAACACGTAAATGATTTTGGGGACCAGCGCAGCGGGCTGGCCATGAGAGCAAGAGGCTAATTCGGCATAATGCCAGCTTCACGTCATTAACATAAGCACTGATGAAGTTATATGCTAATAAAGTTGGTTGTTACACGACAGTGATGCTTACTAATATTCCCTTCTTTGTAGAATGAACAAAAAGTTCTATTATACAATTAACCCCCATAATTTCTGAAAGAAGTTTACTGTATTGTGACGTTAATTTAATTGCAACCTCTGCGTCGTTTAATTTTCATTCGCTTAATCGGATTCTCTTGATTTGTTGTGTCCCGAATGACGTCACTGACTTAAAAAAGAACTTTTCTTTTTTATTTAATAAAACCGGAGAAAGGCCTGTTTGAATGATTTAAACCTTAGCATTTCGAGCCTTGGTATTTAGTTTCGTACGTCATTGGAGAAGTCCAGATAAAGGTCAGGACTACTACTGCTACTACTATTACCAATCCGCCTCCTCCTCCTCCTCCTCCTCCTCCTCCTCCTCCTCCTCCTCCTCCTCCTCCTCCTCCTCCTCCTCCTCCTCCTCCTCCTCCTCCTCCTCCCCTCCTCTAATGTCTCCTATTGAAAATAGGTTTAGTTTTTCATATCTTCGCTTCGTCTGTTTTTATGTAACGCTTATAATTGCTCGGTTTGTGAGTTTTGATTTAACGTTCACTGAATGTCCTCATGCAGTTTTTTTTTTTTCTTGCCGGAGACCGATAGAAAATGCTTCATATTTTATGTCACGGGTGTGATTTCAGCTGGTGATATTTCCCTACTTCCATTCATAGTCGGCATTGGGCGTGTCCGCCTTTGGCCACCTACCCTTCCCCCTCCCCTCACCTGGCCTCCCCTCCCTTCTCCCCTCCCATCCCCTTCTCCTCTCCCATCCCCATCCCTGCCCTATCCCTTCCCCCTCCCATCCCCGCTCCACTCCTTCCTCCTTCCCATCCCCTCCAATACCATCCTCCCACCCCCTTCCTCTCCCCTTCCCCTTCCTTTCCTCCCCACTCTCTCCTCCCATCCCCTCCCTTCCCCTCCCCAATACCCTCCCCTCCCCCCAATACCCTCCCCTCCCATCCCCTTCCTCTCCCCTCCCATCCCCTTCCTCTCCCCTCCCCCCTCACTTCCTCTTCCCTCCCCTTCCTTTCCTCCCCACCCCTCTCCTCCCATCCCCTCCCTTCCCCTCCCCTCCAAGACTCTCCCCTCCCATCCCCTTCCTCTCTCCTTCCCCTCCTTTCCTCCCCATCCCCTCTCCTCCCATCCCCTCCCTTCCCCTCCCCTCCCATTCCTGTCTCCTCCACCTCCCCTCCCTTCCCCCCCCTCCCATTCCCGTCTCCTCCACCTCCCCTCCCCTCCCTTTCTTCAACACCCCCTCCTCCCATCCCCTTTTCCTTCACCTCCCTCCCTCACCCTCCCCTCCCTTCCCCTCCCTCCCTCCCCTCCTCAAAATACCCTTTCTTTTGTCAGTAATTTTTCGTAGATTAGATTATCAAATAACCTTTCTTCGTCGATGACCATGCCATTTGCAACACCAGATCACATCCAGGCAAATTTTGGTTCCTCCTCGTCTTAGCAAATGAAACATGAAACCACTCATTAGCATTATCAGTTGACCTCCAGACGGTTCAGAACTTGTATGTTAAGTATCTGATTCGGGCATCGAATTCTAGGTCCCCCCCTCCACCGTTTAAATGTTCCCATTAATCTTCGACTTCGGGGAAAACCTCGAAAAGATTAACTCCTCCATTTAGTAGTTTCTGTAGCAGGATTTGCGTCAGTTTCGGCTGTTTTTGTAGTTGCTGTTATTGTTTAGTGTTGTGCATTACGTGTGTGTGTATTTGTGTAAGTGTGTAGGTTCTTCCACACTACAGTAGAAAGTGTCGTAAGAACGTCAGCAACTCGTCGCTCACATTTCACAAACAGGTTGAATAAAAATCAGCGACTTATTGGTAGTTCTAACCAGTGCTTCATACGATTATCCAGAATGTGCCGGTATTTTTCAGGCCGTTTGTGATGTATATATCCGATAAGTTATCAGTGTGTGTCTATGACATATTTTACTGTAGAGAGACAGAGATAGAGAGAGAGACAGAGACAGAGAAAGCAGAAGCAAGTGGCTTTGTTTATTCCACAACATGAAGACTGAAATATATTTATGAATTGTTTTTATCTGTGATTCCTTGTTAAGATAGGGAGCAGAATGATGAATGAGTATTATGCTTTGTATGTCATTGTAAACGAAAATGGGGAGAAATGAATGAATTATGTGCTGTGTATGTGATTAAGAAAGAGGAAGAAAGAAATAGTTTGTTGTATATGTGACTGTTTGTGAAGAGGGACTGAAAATAGCATGATGTGTATGCGACTGCATGTGAAAAGGAGAGAAAATTTATGAATGGAAGTAAAAAAGGCTGAACTGTTGACAAGAATAATCTTGAAGCAAGATGATCGGGAAGATTGAGAAATGGAAAGCGCCGAGACACCTTTCTTTCTCTCAGATATTCGATAATATCTCCTTACGTTAAAGTTCCCCCCAGTATCCCGGCACCTTAATCAAAATTCCACATTTATGCCGCGGAATCTCTCCTTGTTCCAAATTCCACTAATTTTACTGCCTCGAAATTTCAGCAATTTTTCTTCCTCCAAACTCTCATTTCTCCCGCTCTCAAGTTTTATTCTCCTTCTTTTTCCTCCCTCCTCCCCCTTCCCCTCCCCCTTCCTTTCTTACTTCTACTGTTGCTCTTTAATTAGCATTAAATGTATTCCCTTCCTCACCCAGCCTCTCCTTCGCTCTGCTGACGGGTCAGATTCAATTCATTTCCTCTTCGTTCTCTCGCGGCAAGAAAAATTATTGGAACTTTCTCCGTGTGTTTTCATTTTTAAGCGACCATCTTTTATTCCTCGAATTACTTTCTCGTCTTGGCGTTAGCAGAGTGATTTTGCTTCTTTATTGTTTTATTGCTCTTTTGTGAATTTTTTATTTTATTTTATTGTGTAACGTAATTCGCGCTTTTGATTTTAGTGTATAAAAATTTCCTTTGGATGCTGCATTTATTTTTGTATGGGAATAGTTTTGTACATTTATTTGGTAGTTAGGTCTGATGTATTTATTTTATTTTTAGTTTTAGCTCATAATTTTCATACTGTTCCATTTAATATAAAGCCACGTTGTTCTACAAATGTTTATATTTGATTGCTTCGTTACCTTATTTGTTAGTTTATGTGGGGCTTTTTGCATATTTTTGTTTTCCATTTTATCTAACTTCATCAAATTTGGGATTTAATCGGATTCTTATATTCCTCCACTTGAATATAAAATTTTGCCCCAAAAAAAGAAAAAGTCACTCATTTTCATTTCTCCAGCATGGAAAATTATTTTCGTCAGTTCCACTCTTGAGAATTCCATCCATATATCCATCGATGGAAAATCCAGTCTTGGTTCTCTCACTGGAATTCAGTTAATCCTCCTGCCAAAATTCCTGTCATTTATTCCCTCAGTGAAAACTGAACCTTTTTTTACCTTCAGCCCAGATTCCTGTTGTAAGTATTTCAGTGAAAATTCATCCCATTTCCCTTTCTGTAAAGATATTCCTGTCATAACTTTCTGTGATAATTCCACCCATTTTCCTTTCAGTAACAAATTCCTGTCATAGATTCCAGTAAGAATTCCACCCCTTTTCCTTTCAGTAAAAAATTCCTGTCATAAGTTTCAATAAGAATTCTACCCATTTCCCTTTCAGTAATAAATTCCCGTTATAAGTTCCAGTAAGAATTCCACCCCTTTTCCTTTCAGTACAAAATTCCTGTCATAAGATTCAATAAGAATTCTACCCATTTCCCTTTCAGTTAAAAATTCCTGTTATTACTTTCAATGAAAATTCCACCCATTTTTCTCTACAGTCAGGATTCCTGTCATAACTTTTTTGGTGAAAATTCCACCCCTTTCCCCTCAGCCAAAATTACATCCATTCCCCCTACAGCCACAATTCCTGTCGTAACTTTCAGTGAAAATTACACCCAATACCTTCAGTCAAGATTTTACTTCATCCTCCACCAGATTCTTTCATCTCTCCCTGCTTTAATGGCGATTCCCCCCTCCCCCTCCCCCCCTTACATTACCACACTCCTGTCTCTGCCCTCAACCCCCCCACCCTCCCCCCACCTCTTCCCCCACCTCTTCCCCGGTTAACCGTTGCTCCTTAATTACCATTAACTTCATTACCTTCCTCTCGCCTAACCTCTCCTCCGTTCTCCTGACGGGACAAATTCAATTCATTTTCTGTTCATCTTCTCGGGCAAAAAAAAAAAAAAAAAAAAAAGATAGTGGAACCTCTTGCGTATTGTTTGATTTATTTTTTTTGAGCGAAATATTTTTTTTTTACTGATTCTTGGATGATTTATTGCTGTGCGGATTTCGATTACTGATTGATTTTATTGGGTCGTTGATAAATTTATTAATTTCGTTGCGTCGTGTTTTTTTTTATCCAGTTTTATTAAAATGTGTCGTTGTATTTCTGCGCGAGTTTTGTTGATGTATTTTGTGATGTTATTTCGTTCTTTTTTTTTCCACCTCTGATAGATACATATTTACTATATTTCACTCGGTATTGTTTAGGAATATTCTGATTATGAAGATCTGGAATTAGGTAATTTTCACATTTTAGACGAGCCTTTTTTTCAAGTTCTTGATCAGTTTGGGTTATCCTTTCATCGTATGTAATTGCCATTCTTAACACTGGCTGTATATATATATATATATATATATATATATATATATATATATATATATATATATATATATATATATATATATATATATATATATATATATACTATTTATCACATCATATATATATATATATATATAAAGATAGTCTAGAATAATATATCAATTACTTATAAGTAATATATATATATATATATATATATACCGAAGGGAATTTTTTAGGTGATAATAAGTCCATAAAAATAACATATATAAAATAATATTACTCCGAGGTAGAGTGAATTGATATTAAAGGACGTTTGTAGTGATTATATATATATATATATATATATATATATATATATATATATATATATATATATATATATATATATAGATATAGATATGTATATATATATACATAATGTAAGTGTATATATATATATATATATATATATATATATATATATATATATATATATATATATATATATATATATATATATATAGTGTCTATATATATTCATGTTTGCGCAGGCGCATACAAGCGTTGTCGCACAATCGCAAAGTCGAATTTCATGGGGGCTCCTGCATGCATCTTTAGTAGCAATGTTTTTGCCCTTATTAATTTTTTCGACGGTCTCATTATTGAAAATACTCCCCGTGGACATTAGCTGCGAGAATTCATAACTGGTATTGGTAGCAATAACCGGCGTAATTGACTTTTTCTTTTTTGCTTTCGTTTTTGCGCTGCCGGAAACTGTTAATGCGTTGCTTTTTATAAAGACTGCATACAGAAAGGCTTGTAATTTACGAGGCATTGGGTGTAGTGTAGATATTATTTTGTTTTTTTGAAAGTGTGCCTTGTAATATATATACACGTACACACACAGATATACACATATATTTGTATATATATATATATATATATATATATATATATATATACATACATACATACATACGTGTATACATGATATGAAATTTTTACGTAGTATACAGTATGTAGCGCAAGTAGATTGGATTGGAATGGTGAGAAATATGGACATTAGAAGAAAATAGTCCCCATACATAGGTTAGCATAGATGGAAGGATGGATCATTATTTTGTGAGGTGGCTCGGTCATGTGGAAAGATTGTGGGATATGTTAATGAAAAGACTGTTCGATTAAGATTTACTAAGGGAATGGGATAGAAAGAGGAGAGGAAGACAGAGGTGGCTGGATAGATGGTTTGGAAGAGGTATAGGAAAGGAAGGACCTCAGTATCCATGAAATAAGAATGGATGAGAAATAGGAGTCAATGGCGCAGCAAGCAAGGGGTTTTGATGTGGTACTGATGGGCCTTCTGTGAAGGTGTATAAAGAAGGCAGTTTTGTGAAAGTTCCATATGCATGGATTTCGTTTAGGGATCAGTGTTGTTTCATTTTTCTGTGTGTGTGTGTATATATATATATATATATATATATATATATATATATATATATATATATATATATATATATATATATATATATATATATATATATATATATATATATATATATATATATATATATATATATATATATATATATATATATATATCTTGGGTGTCCATACAGTCTTTTTACAATTTACAAAAAAATACTATAAAAGAAAATAAACAGACAAATATGTGGAAATTATCACAAAAATGAGTAGATATTGAAGTCTTTTTTTTTTTTGCCTCATTTAATACACCTCTATATGGGCACCATTTGTTGCAAGACGATACACGATTTCAATGTTCACTGTAGCATAGCCTCATCAGTGGTGGCAATGGCATCAGTGATCGTTTGCTTGAGATTAGTGATGTCCCATATCTTTGTTCGATACACGATATCTTTAACATAAACCCATAGAAAGAAGTTCAGGGTAGTGATATCTGGTGAACGAGGTGGCCAGGGAATTGGGCCATCCCTTCCAATCCACCGGTCTTGAAATGTTTGATTTAGGAACCCATGAACATGCAGTCCCCAGTGTGGTGGTGCACCATCTTGCTGGAAAACGATGGTTGGTTGAAGGTCATCTAGTTGTGTGTCACATATTCAGTCAAGGTCAAGATCTGCAGTAATTGATGTCTTGAAGAAAAATGGACCAATTATTCGACTGCACATGATCCCACACCACACATTCACATTTGGACTATTTCCCTGAAGTTCCCTAGTCACTTGGGGATGTTCTGTTCCCCAGATTCTCACAATGTGTGTTCAGTTTACCTGAAACACGAAAGGTTGCCTCACCACTAAAACAAAAACTCGGTTGAGGAACGTTTCATCCTCAGAAATTCATCCCAGCATATTAACTGGAAACTCTTTTTATCTTTGGTTATCATTTGGCTCTGAAGTTCTTGTGTAGGACTTTGTGCACTGTTGAACTTGGTAGCAGTAAGTGTCTGGCAGCAGTACAGGTGGACTTAGTAAGAGAACGATCAAAGGCTTGTCTTACACGATCGATGTTTTTCTCAGATGTTCTTGGTCTTCCTCTCCTCCCTTTATCCAACACTGTCCCTGTCTCCATAAATTTCTTGTGCCATGCACGAATTGACGGACATGAGGGTGGATCTCTTCCATACTTAGTTCTGTAGTTTCATTGGTCTGCATATCCGGTTTTGTTTCAATAAACCATGACACATTGTGCCTTTTCTTCAGGAGCAGCCATTTTTTAGGGGTTCATTTAACAGTACCTCTTTCATCAACAGGGTACCTGAAATACACAAATGCAATGTGAAAAATTTTGATAACTGCTGAGTACATAGAACAAATCTAATTAAGATATCTCATCAGTGGCTTTTGTAAAATATTTTTTAATTTATAAAGAGACTTTATGGACACATATATATATATATATATATATATATATATATATATATATATATATATATATATATATATATATATATATATACAGTATATATGGTTTTGATTTTTGTGACCAATTATTTGTTTCCTCTTAGAGGGGGTAGCGCCAGGTGTCACCTTTTCGGTTTTCATCAAGTGTTTATGGGGTGAGGTTGCTAGCCCCACTCCCTAGCCCGTAGATGTTTAGAGGCCTTCTGTGCCGACAACGTTGCGGAGCTCCACTGATCTGTCTCTTCGGTTGTGTTTTTCAAGCCATCCCGAGATATGAAAAATATGCCAGACTCTAGCTTTCAGTAATAATCGTCAGCAACTTTTACGATAAGTAGAGTTTTGCAAGCGACATAAAAAAACTCAGCAATAGAACTGAATATTTGCTTGTATTCAATATGTTTCCTCTTTAGCCGACTGAATATAGTTGTGGGCAGCTGGTTACTCGAAGAATGTGTTTTATGCTCAAGGCCTTCCACCAGTCCCCATTATGGGCGAGGGATTATTCCACCTCAGTAAATGCTGGAAGGAGACTGCAGGTGAGAAGCTTGCAACTTCACATCCTTTAAAAATATAATGTATAGAAATTGAGGAAGACCTCGTTTAAGAGAATAAGGCCTCTGATTTTAGTGTCATATATCTCTTGATTTATTTGAACTGTGAAACGAATGAGGAAAACGCCTTTCTCTCTCTCTCTCTCTCTCTCTCTCTCTCTCTCTCTCTCTCTCTCTCTCTCTCTCTTTATTAAATATCTTAAGGTCCTCATACTTCTGAAGACTGATAAAGATGCAAGACTAAGCACTTACACTTATATCTGGATTTCTTCGTGAGCAGGCGACTTTGCACTGGGCCGTTAAACATTTTACCAATTTAGAATATTATCAAATTATACGTCGAGGGAGGAATAAATTCTCTTTTGTGCTGGCCTGGCCATCCATTTCATAAAGGGGTAGAATGTAATTATAAAGCGAGTTAATGGTTATGCGAGGTAATGAATATGACGCGGTTAATTACAACCCTTATGTATATCATTATTCTTGAGAGCGGCATTTTATAGCCTTTGCCGCCGTGTGAGGTGCCGGAGATTATGGGTTTTTCGCCGAAGCTTTATCACTCCCCATATTATTATGTCCTTGGTGTGGAGTGACTCCTCGATGTGGAGTAACTCCTTGATGTGGAGTGACTCCTTGATTTAGAGTGACTCATTGATGTAGATTTACTCCTTCATGCAGTGTATGGTGTGATTCCTTGATGAGGAGTTACTCCTTGAAGTTTGGAGTGACTTCTTGATGTTAAGTTACTTCTTGATGTGGAATGACTCGTTGATGAAGACTTCTTGATGTTAACTTATTCCTTGATGTGGAATGACTCGTTGATGTGATGTTACTCCTTGATGTGGAGTTACTCCTTGATGTGGAATTATTCCTTGATGTGGAGTGACTCCTTGATGTGGAGTGACTCCTTGATGTGGAGTGACCCCTTGATGTGATGTTACTCCCTGACGTGATGTTACTCCCTGATGTGGAGTGACTCCTTGATGTAGAGTGATTTTGATTTGAAATTACTGCTTGATTCGGAGTCACTTTTTAATAAGGTACTCGTTGATGTGGAGTGATTTTGATTTGAAGTTACTCCTTGATTCAAAGTCACTCTTTGACAAGAAGTTACTCCTTGATGTGGAGTGATTTTGATCTGAAGTTACTCCTTGACTCGGAGTGACATTTTGATAAGACGTTACTCCTTGATGTGAAGTTACTCCCTGATGTGGAGTTAATCCTTGATGTGGAGTTACACCTTTTTGTGGAGTAATCTTGATATGATGTTACTCCTTTGGTATGGAGTGATTCCTTGATGTGGAGTAATTCCTTGATGAGGAGTTACTCCTCGAAGTGGAGTGACTCCTTGATATGTACCTTGATGTGGAATTACTCCATGATGTGAAATGACTCCTTGATGAGGAGTTATGCCTTCAAGTGGAATGACTTCTCGATCTGTAGTGACTCCTTGATGTACTTTTACTCCTTCAAGTGGAGTTACTCCTTGACGCAGAGTGACTTCTTGATGAGGATTGACTCCTCGACATGGAGTTACTCCCCGTTGTGGAGTTACTCCTTCATGACGAGTTACTCCTTCAAGTGGAGTGGCCCCTTGATTTGGAGTTACTCCTTCAAGTGAAGTTGCCCCTCGGTGTGGAGGTGATCCTTGATGTGGAGTTACTCCTTCAAGTGAAGTTACCCCTGGATGTGGAGTTGATCCTTGATTTGGAGTTACTTCTTCAAGAGATGACACCTCGGTTCGGAGTGACTCGATTTGGAGTTAATTCTTCAAGTGGAGTGACACCTCGATCGGAGTGACTCCTTGATTTGGAGTTACTTCTTCAAGTGAAGTCACCCCTCTATGTGGAGTTGATCCTTGATGTGGAGTTACTCCTTCAAGTGGAGTTACTCTTCGATGTTCAGGTACTCCTTGACGTGGGTTCTGTCATTTCTTCTTCCACCACTCAAAATTAACAGACCATGTCAAGCAAAGCCATTTTGTTAGAGTGATAAGTGTGACCAGTGCCATAGTTTTTTGTAAATTGCTTTGGCGTTTATTTGTAAATTCTTATTGATGTGTTGGTTCTCCCTTATTGAATTTTGCTTTATTCCTGTTTTACAAATGACTTTTTTTTATGAAAATAAAAAATAAATATTTAGGTTTCTTTAGTGCAAGGGGAAATATTGGCCATATTCATCATCAGTTTCGAGAAATTCAGTTAATTATAAAACAGTCCACAAATATAAGGATATTTATAAGAAATTAATAAATAACTGACTGTCGCCATAGATGAGGCTATGCTATAGTGAAACTATAGGCGACAGTTAGTTATTTATTTATTTCTTATATCTATCCTTATATTTGTGGACTGTTTTATAATTAACTGAATTTATCGAAACTGATAATGAATATGGCCAATATTTCCCGTTGCACTAAAGAAACCTAAATATTTATTTTTCATTTTTATATAAAAAAAAGTCATTTGTAAAACTGCCAATCGGAAACGATGATTGGCAGCAAAACTTTATAATTGGTTTGGCTTAGTTTTAGGCCTGCGTTTTAATTTAGATGAAATCACGGCTCTGGAGAAATAATCTACCTTGATTCAGCAGGTTTGGAGATTTCATTCGTTGGATCATGTTGTGATAGATGACAGAGCCCCCTCAAAATGACGAAAATCTGTGTATGTCCCTTTTTAACTGAGAGGATCTACAGCCTTCGCAGGCCATCAGACTTTTGTGATATGCAATATTTAACGATTTTGAACTGATTACAACTTATGAGGTATTTCGGTTTGGAAGAATATCTTATTTATATAAGTGATCGTCAACTGGTGGCGTGTTCCAAGCAGTTTCAGGAAATGGGTAAAAGATAAGTGTCTCGGAAAAAAAGACAGTTTTCTAATGCAGTTACAGACTCCAGTGGCTCCGCAAAAGGGAAATAGAATAAAATAGAATATAGAGTTTAGGCCAAAGGCCAGCGCTGGGACCTATGAGGTCATTCAGCGCTGAAACTGAAATTGACAGTTAAAAGGTTTGAAAGGTTTAACAGGAGGAAACCTCGCAGTTGCATCATGAAACAATTGTCAGGATAAGATGGAAAGTAAGATGGAAGAAAGAGAATGTGAACGGAGGTACATTAAAAGGAATAAAAGGGTTGCTGCTGGGGCCGAAGGGACGCTGCAAAGAACCTGAAGTAATGCCTACAGTGCACCGCATGAGGTACGCTGACGGCACTATCCCCCTACGGGGCAGAAGGGAAATAAGTTTGAATGTCCGTTAGGCTGAACTGAATAATCATCGTCCAATCCAGTGGATAGTTTGTGCAGTCGATTGAATCCGAGGTAGTTTGATCTGACTTTTACTTGCTGTAAAGTCCACCACTTCTGATGCTGGGGCTGTAGCCGCAATAATTTCTTTAGATTATTAATATTATTATAGCTCCATACTCTATAGACTTGTATTGTAACTGTTCATATTCTTTTCTCTCCTCCGAACTTTAACCTCGGAAAACCTGTTATAGCTCCATACTCTGTAGACTTATATTGTAATTGCTCGTATTCTTTTCTCTCCGCCGGACTTGAACCTCGAAAACTCGGGACATTTCACTACGACAGAACCTTGTGGGGGAGACGGAGATTTCCAAGCGCCACTTTATGTCACTGCTTTACTATCTATACACGAGCAAAATTACCGAAATTGCTCTTACTGTAGTCAAATAATATACCTCGAACTGAGTTCTAGTGACCCAGGGGCAGGAAATAATTATGCCTCCAGTAGTTTAACAAACTCGTCTGAAATTCAATCAGTTATGTACTTCTCTGACAAGAGAAGGAATACTGTGTAAAATTACAAATATTTCACATTTTTTTGGGGGCGGGGAGGGAATGGGGTTTGGGGAGGTCTGTTCACATTTTTTGGTGGGGGCAGGGGAGGGAATGGGCCTTGCGGAGGTCTCATGTAAATAAAGCAATTGAATCTTGCATTGCATGTTTGCAAGTGCATGATATTGTCGAAATAGGACATATTATTATTATTATTATTATTATTATTATTATTATTATTATTATTAAAGCTAGAGAGCTAATTAAACTAGGAACAGGCGAAGCATCCAACACCTTCGCACAAACAAGGCCCTGTTGTCGGACTGGAAACAAGCTTTTGAAATCCCAGCGGGGTCTTCCTCTGTGTGATCGTCTGGAGTAAATGGGTCGTTCACCAGTCGAGCTTACAAGTGCTCACCCGACGTAATGGCTCCTCCATTCCGTCAACCTGGGATTGTTTTGGGTGGTTCGTTTTCGCCAGCGGACGGAAGAGATTTCTGCCTATAAAATGAAAGACTGCAGTATCTGGAAAAATACAAAACTGAGAAAAATGGTAGATACTTCATTCTCTTCCTACTGATTTTGCAGATACTGCAAATGGGACCCCTTAAATACTCTTGGAAAGCTTTGAGGAATCATTCTGAAACTGCAGCAACTTGTGTACTGTATTAGTGTTTCACGAGCCCAGTAGGTGGCATATCTCAATTTCGGAAATTTTGCAGATACTGCAGTTTTCCATTTTAGGGAAGATTTGACGCGCGAGCTAGTAATGGATGAGTGAGGGGTTTCAGAGAAAGGGGAAATGTTTACACTTGCTTCGTCGTTTCAGTGAATTAATTTTATGAATTGCAGGATGACGATATGGCGGAATGGGATGTGCATTTATTTTTTAATAATAATATAATAGTTTTCTTTTAAGTTGAAGGATATAACCGAGACACGATTGTTTTGAAATATTAAAGGCTTTCTTTCAAGTTATGGCATATAACAGGGATCAGTTTGTTCTGTTATATTAAAGGCTTTCTTTCATGTTACAGGATATAACAGGATCAGTTTGTGTTGTTATATTAAAGGATTTATTTCAAGTTATAGCATTTAACCGAAATAGATTTATTTTGTAACATTAAAGTACTTCTTTTAAGCTATAGGATATAAGAGATGGCACGTGGAAGCATTTTAGAATTTCATAAGATTTCCTGGTTTTGGAATATCTCTTATGATATTGAAAAGAGGGTAAAACTGTTACAATTTGGATAAGTACATTGTACGGATTGTAAACCAATAAAACGAAGAAAAACTTCGAAGTGATAAGACTGAGACCAAAACAAAAATTCTTTGGATGGCTGAGGGTTTACCAGTCTGCAAAAAAAAAAAAAAAAAAACGATTTCTATTTGTTTCAGAGAAACTTACGGTTCTAAAAAGAAGGGAGAAATGCGCAAATGGCCTCCGGGAATAAAACATACAATAACAGGCAAATAACAGTTCTGGGGAGTTCGGATTACAACTAATGACTGCATTTAATGTTTTTCCAGCTCCGCAATTTCCTCCTCTTCCTTCCCCTCGTCCCGCGTCTATTAATTCTTCCTTATCTCCCAGACCCGGTTCGAAAGACGAAAGAAAATGCTAATGTCCCTCGCTTCCCCTCTTTGTGTTCCCCTCTGCTGAAGGCAAGATTTGACTCGGGTCTTTTTTTTTTTTTTTTTTTTTTTTGTCTTTATTTGGACCTTGCTTGAGACTTGTTTCAAATTTGGTGTTTGCCCAAGTTGTTATTTTTGATAACGCTGACGTTCGATTCATCCATGGTATGTATATATACATACATACATACATACATACATACATACATACATACATACATACATACATACATACATACATACGTATATACATGTGTATATGTTATACAGGTATATATATATATATATATATATATATATATATATATATATATATATATATATATTATATATTGTTTCAATTGTATACATTTATAGGATAATATTTACTAACGTGTGCTCTCTCTCTCTCTCTCTCTCTCTCTCTCTCTCTCTCTCTCTCTCTCTCTCTCTCTCTCTCTCCCCACCCCAGCTGCAACCCACAACGGTCGACTAACGCCTACGTATAAGATTCACTGTCTAGGTCAATACAGGCCTGCTAGATTTTAGAAGCACAAACATGTTGCCCATTATTCTTCCAGTTGGAGAATCGAACGCTAGTTCCTCAGTTTGTGAACTAAGAGAAATAGAGGAAAAACCGCAATTGCATGTAATGCCATCCCTTAAGAGTTAGTGTGTATTACTCCTTTTCCAGTTCCAGCATCCACACATTGCCGTAGTACCACGACAATTCACCGTCTGTAGTCTCGTTTTTCTGAGCTGACGGTAAATGTCCACAGCCATTATCACTGAAGCTCATAGTGATTGGCAGAAGCTCATTCTGATCACCACCCCTCGGCCAATCACAGTAGAAAGATATAAGGTCCAAGG
Source organism: Macrobrachium rosenbergii (assembly GCF_040412425.1). Lineage (NCBI taxonomy): Eukaryota > Metazoa > Arthropoda > Malacostraca > Decapoda > Palaemonidae > Macrobrachium > Macrobrachium rosenbergii. Next base: position 44,187,316 of record NC_089782.1, on the reverse strand, counting down.
ATATAGGCTGCGGATATTTACCATCAGTTTCAACCCCATTTCCCCACAGAGAGAGAGAGAGAGAGAGAGAGAGAGAGAGAGAGAGAGAGAGAGAGAGAGAGCTCCAGGCCCTGGCCACACAAGGGCATGAGATTACCCCACTCATATGAGGAACATCTTCACCTGCATTGCCCATTCTAGTGACCTATTCAGGGACAACTTCATAATGAGGAGAGCCAAACTTGTCAAAAGATTAATAAAGCCATAATTCTGCACTTATAATAAGAAAATGACAAGAAAGTAACTAGCCACAGTGTATGGATGTGAGTGAATGAGGGAAAGCGTCTATTAAAAATTGGCGGTATAAAAAATTTTGTTGTATGATCATATGATCTGGAAAATTCATTCGGATCCCATTCCGCTCTTTCAGTAAACAGCTACTCTACAATAATAATAATAATAATAAATAATAATAATAATAATAATAATAATAATAATAATAATAATAATAATGGAGAAGCAAATCCACAGTTATGTTTGGCTGCAAATAGATTTAAAAATAAAATTATTCAAAGAGCTTTAGGAATCTGTTCGATTCCCCTTTTCAAAGCTTCTGTATAAATTTATTTTTAAATATAATTGTACCAATACATAACTGTGGATTTGTTTTCCATTTCAAGACTCATGCAACTACGAGTATTTTTTAATAATAATAATAATAATAATAATAATAATAATAATAATAATAATAATAATAATAATAATAATAATAATAATCACTGATTAACTGAAATGCAGACTCACAAGAAAATAAATAGAAGAAAGAAAAACAGGCCCAGACAGGGGCCATTTCCCCCATCAGCCCGAAACCCTAACTCTGTAATTTTCGTAGTAAATTACAGATGCCGCCTCATCTGGCCCTGCAGGATAACGTCCATTTAATCACCCGTAATTAATGACCTCATCAAGCGTTAAAAATGACCCGTATTAAATCCTATTAGGACGAAACTCACCTGCATTGGGGGATTCCCCCAAACCTGGCTCTCTCTCTCTCTCTCTCTCTCTCTCTCTCTCTCTCTCTCTCTCTCTCTCTCTCTCTCTCTCTCTCTCTCTCTTTTATTTTTAGAAGAGGAAGGCAAGACAGGAATACCTACCTGCTTGCTTGCCTGCTTTCCCGTGTGCATGAAGGGGCTGGATTCGTCCTGAAGGCTATTTTTTTTTTTCTAAAAAAATCCTCCTTGATTTTTTCTTCTATAGTCCCGATTTACTTATCCTATCTATGGGGTCATGGATGGATAATGAATGTTCAGTTGTCCAAAGAATTTGATCCATCTTCTGCTGGGCTTGACCCGAGAGGTTGGCCTGGATCGAATTTCCAGTTTTTTGAAGTTTTCAATAATTCAGGAGACTGATGAACTGGTTTTATGTTCTTGTTGACAGAAATTGAACTTTTTGTACGTTCATGATTACGGAAATGAACTTTTTGCATTTTCTTGTTTACAGAAACTGAACTTTTTGTATATCCATGACTACAGAAATTGAAGTCTGAGCATGTTCATATTTATAGAAGCTGAACTTTTCAAACGTTCAGTTAAGGAAATTAACTTTTCTTATTCTCATGATTACGGGAATTGAACTTTTTGTATGTTCATGATTACGGAAATTAAACTTTTTGCATGTTCATGATTACGGAAATTAAACTCTTTCTATGTTCATGATAACGGAAATTGAACCTTTTGCATGTTCATGATTACGGAAATCGAACTTTTTTATGTTCATGATTACGGAAATTGAACCTTTTTATGTTCATGATTACAGAAATAGAACTTTTTATGTTCATGATTACAGAAATTGAACTTTTTTATGTTCATGATTACAGAAATCGAACTTTTCTTACGTTTATGATTACAGAAACTGAACTTTGCGTATTTTCTTGATTATGGAAATTTAACTATTCGAATGTTCATGATAACGGAAATGGAAATTTTCATATACTGATGATTATGGAAACTGAACTTTTCCTGTTTTCATGGACATAGAAATGGAAATTTGCTATGTTCATGATTACGGAAATTGAACTTTTCTATTATTCATGATTAATGAAACTGAAATGGTGGTATGTTCATGATTATGAAAATTTAAATTTTCACGTATTCATGATTACAGAAATTTATTTTTCATGACTAGGGAAGCTGAAGTTTGCATATGATCATCATTAAGGAAGTGGAACTGTTCAGATCTTCATGATGACGGAAATAGAACTCTTGATATTTTCATGATTATGGAAACTGGATTTTTCATATTTTCATAAACCTTACAACTCACCTTGTTTCAATATTCTGTTTAGGCAATAATATATTCATATGCCACTTTCAAGATCAAATAGTTTAATATACAAAATAAATCCCTAAAAAAAAACATTGTATTATTAACTCATATATTATTCAGACAAATTACATTATAAATAAACAGAAATGTAGGGAACTTCCAGTCTTATTCTTATTTGAGAAAAGGACTTCTTTGCTGAGAGAGAACGAACTGTTGGCAGAGCAAACACGGTTCAAGATTTGAAAGACTCGGGAGTCAACTTGGCAACAAAAGAAATTTTGGATTCAATTTTCCTTAGGAATATGTTGTGAGGAGACTTCTTTTATGGTAACGACAGACTTGGCTTTCATTTATCGTATTTATTTGGTTATCATTATTTTTTGTTATTTATTTGTTTATCATTATTATTTATTGTTATTTATTGATTTCAGTTTATCTTTTTTTTATCTCAATCTTAAGCATTCTCTATACGGAACTTCCCAGCCTTCAACCATGGCATATACCTACGAAGGAAGCTCATTAGCAGCTGGTTGAAAACCCCCTTCCCTTGCACGCATGCGCAGTGCACATCCTACCTCTATTCTGCAGCACTTTCGAGCTCTTATGATACTAAATATGCACCTAAAGAAGTTACTTCATTATTTTCAAGTTGCACTGATTTTCGTTGGCATCCGTAGTCAAACCCCGGTGCCGTTTGGAGTCAAACTATTTTCAAGCCTTTCTTGTCCCTCAATGGATAATAATGGGTAATAATGGCAATGGATAATAAAAGTTCTTATCAAAGAATGGCTTGTAAAAAATGGGCGAGAATCCTGCCAAGCACAAGATATGAAGCATGCAATATAAAGATAAGAATCCACGAAGGCTTCTTATCATAGAATTGGAATTATCTGTGGAGGCTTTAAATGTCAAAGTAATTACTCGCGAGAATATACAATATACTTTAAATATTAATATTAATATTTCTGGTCTTTTAATGCTTGCTATAACTGTAAAATAATAATGAAGGCAAACTTCCTTTATGCAAAATAATGTCAACACACCCTTTTTTTTACCATCATTAAAGATATATTCCATATTGAATTTCTAATTATTAATTATCACATATGCAATAGGAATGTTTGCAGAATGAAGACATATTTCTTTAAGACTAATGAGAGAGAGAGAGAGAGAGAGAGAGAGAGAGAGAGAGAGAGAGAGAGAGAGAGAGAGAGAGAGAGAATTTGCTTTGTAACCGAAAAAGGCTGGAAGATGGGAAGAAAAGGTAGGATTATCTAGAATAATTGAGTAAATATATCCACCCTATTTGTTCCGCAAGATTTGGCAACATTTACAGATTTATCTGTATTTTTTACTTTACAAATTACAAATTAGACAGACTCGAAGAAACTTGTGGACGCCAAAAGAAGTACCGAAATGATATTACTAGATATTGACAAATCCGGAATCGGTGCATATTGCAAAGCTCAGGAAGATAAACACAACTAAGAAACGCGTGTGAGCAACGTGACGTGAAAGCTTAAGTTGAGAGAAACTAAGTTAATTCAAGTTTGGGTTAGACTTTGATAAACGCAGATGCACACGCCTCAGAGTAACCTGGGATAATATATGCAATTGAAAAGGCTCGCCAGGAGGCCAGATAACCGGAGCGAAAATAAGATTCGCTGCATCTCCTCCCTTGATCCGGACCGGTTATTATCCCCTTAATTCGAGACGCCTTGTGACCCGGCTTATTGTATTTCCCGTCGGATCTATTCAGTTTAGCCATTTAGGACAGTACCCCCTTACCCCTCTATCCCCCCTACCCCTCCTTAAAGCAGCGGTGGCTCCCCTCAGTTCCCCCTCGTGCCAGAGCTGGGAATTTGGGACGCTGGCTTATGGGAGGGCAGAAGATGCCTGGAGGGGATGGAAAGGACCTTACGTTGTCGGTCGAAGGATTTGAATTTAATACCTATGCAAACACACGGCCAAATCGGCCTCAGGGATATTGGTCGGTCCCAAGATGGGGGATTTCGGGTATTAGGTCGAGAGACTTTGGGCAGAGAAGTTGGTGTGGGTTGGGGGCGGGGCGAGTAGGGAGGGGGAATCACCATAAAATTGGGAACCCATATCCTTTTATTTTTGGTTAAGTGTATGACTGATAGACAAAATTATCGCGTTTAAAGAATAGCAATGAAGAAATACATTTCAGATTCCCTTCATATATTGATAAATAGTTACATGATGTATAAAGCCCTGAAATTAAAACCTTTTTCAATTCTTCGCCAGTGCAACGGATGAATTTAAAAAGGTTCATAATGTTTTGTTGAAGAAGTGTGAACATTATTAGGCACAAATTTTGTTTGGGAATGTCCCATGGATGTTTATTTGTTTAACTATTTATTTATTTGTGTATTTATTGCAAAAGGGGTTTTTAGTGCTTGGCTTGGCATCCTAAATTTCATAAAAATCAAATTCATCGCTACCTAAATTTGGAGTTATTGTCTTGAAAAGTTAAATTATGGCCGTTGTAGCTGAAGCAGTCATTCCCATCCATTGGAATGACTTGCATAATGAGTCCTTGCATTCTTCTTCTTCTTTTTCTTCTTCTTCTTCTCAGCTTAATCTCTACTCGGGGTCGCTGTTTTTAATGAGCCTACTCCAGCTAGAGTCATTGCATTCTTTTCTTAATACTTTTAATTTGAATTTTGTTTTGCGTTATAGAAAACTGTAGCATAACAGTGACACAAAAAAATCAGATAACCTAAGTAGGATGTAAAGACATTTTACCCTTCAAAAATTTTTTATTTTTTATTCTCTCTTGGAATTGGAATACAAAATTTAGGCCTAATACCAAAGCGCTGGGACCTATAAGGTCATTCAGCTCCGAAAATAATGTTGAAACAATTGTTAGGAGAGGGTGGAAAGTAAGATGGAAGAAAGGGAATATGAATGGAGGTATAGTAAGAGGAACGAAAAGGGTCGCAGCTAGGGGCCGAAGGGACGCTTCAAAGAAAGCAAGGAATACCTACAACGCACCGCGCGAGGTACACTGACGGCAGTAGTCCTCGACGGGGTTTTATTTTTATTGATTTCCACGCACCGTGTTCTTGGAATTCTTCATACTCATCTGAGTGCAACAAGACCTAAGCGTCTTACGAATAGTCTAAAAATATTAGAGATGAGGTCTTTTCTGAAGGGCCTCTCTGAAGTTGGAAAGTCTTATTGCGTTTGAAAGCCTCGGGAACAGAAGTGGACGAACATGAATTAGAAGAAGTGAAGAGACAGAAAATGAGAGATGCATTTTCTTCGGGATTTTGAGGATGACTGCTTCATTCTTCTTGGGGATGCAGCTGTGTTTGTGGTGTGGAAATTTTACTACACAAGAGATTCATCCACGATTCAGCAGTTAAAGTATAAATGTGCAGTGACAAGCGTGCTGTTGCGGACAGAGCGATAACAGTTATTCTTGATAATTACTGTTTTAAGAGAAATAACAAATCGTTGTGAAAACAAAGGTATCATCTGGTCAGCTTAGACGAGTGAACTGGTGAGAAAAAAAGTTAAGTATATCTTAGTTTAACCAGACCACTGAGCTGATTAACAGCCATCCTACGGCTGGCCCGAAGGATTAGATTTATTTAACGTGGCTAAGAACCAACTGGTTACCTAGCAACGGGACCTACAGCTTATTGTGGAACGAATTTCTATTACTGGAAATAAATTCCTCTAATTCTTCATTGGCCGGTCGAAGAGTCGAACGCTGGGCCAACAGCGTGCTAGCCGAGAGCTCTACCCACCCCTCCAATGAAGAACTAGGAACTAGTGAGAGATTCCAGTCTTGATGCGAAGGGAACAGTTCATAAAGAGAGAGAGATGCGCTTGACCTTCGGCCTAAATTTTATATTCCAAACCCAATTCACTTTTTCCTCTCTGGAGAGACTTTCCTAAAAAAACAGACGCGGCTGAAAATATGACGATCGCCCAGCACCCGGCCGGAGACGGCATTGGTAGCGTTGCGCGAAGCCCGGCAGCGTCATGTGACCTCATCCCTTGAAAGCGAGTCCCGATATCGAAACCAACGCGATACCAGCCAGCGCCTGACCTGCCTCTAAGGTAGCGCCTATTTATAGCATTTTGTCACAATTGGTTCGCAGGAGCGAGAGAAACCCGACCTGCCCTGGATGCCGGGGAGAGAGAGAGAGAGAGAGAGAGAGAGAGAGAGAGAGAGAGAGAGAGAGAGAGAGAGAGAGAGAGGGCTACTTGTTTTAGGTAACAGATGGTGGTATTTTGATGTTTATGGAATTCAGTATTTGTGAGATTTTTGTTTTTTGTTTTTTTTAGTTTTCCACCATGTTTGTATTCTTTTAATCATACATTTAGATGTTTGTGTTCGATGAGATGTGATATATATATATATATATATGTATATATATATATATATATATATATATATATATATATATATATATATATATATATGTGTGTGTGTGTGTATGTGTGTGTGTGTGTGTGTGTGTGAATAAAGTTACAGCCACGAAGGAAAAGTGAAACAATGAGATGCTAAGTACTTTTGTCTTATTACCAAGACACGGCCATGTCTTGGTGATATGACGAAAGTACTTAGCATCTCATTGTTTCACTTTTCCTACGTGGCTGTAACTTTGTTGGTATAATCATCACGTTTTTACCTTTTTCTTGATTTAAAATCAAACACATATACTGTATATATATATATATATATATATATATATATATATATATATATATATATATATATATATATATATATATATATATATATATATATATATATTATGTATATATAGCTATATATATATATGGTGTGGGTGTGTGAGTGGTGTGTACCTTCAATTTATTTATATATTCATGCGTTTTAATTCGCTCCATTTTGTGCACTATATAACTGTATAATGTATCATCAGTTTGTTGTTGGATAAATTTCATACGTCATAAAAAGGGAGAACGGAATAGTAAGAAATTGAGATTTCATAAAATTCGCACAAAAATGAGAATTCACAACATGAAAGGTAAGAGAAACTAAGAATTAAAGAGGCGAGGCCAAGAGGAATGGGGAAAATGGCAGGGGAAAGTGAAAGAATGAGAACAGTGAAAGTATAGCTTAAAGAGATAGAGTGATAAAGATGAAAGGAAGGTGAAAGAGGGTTTGAAGCGGGTGAAAGGATGAAAGTCGACGACGCAAGCCGGAAAGGAGAGGTGAAAATAAAAGTGAACAAGGTGAGAGAGAGAGAAGAATATGAAGATCAAAAGCTGAAGGCATGGCGAGTGGAACCCCTGAAAAGGAAAAGAGAGAGAGAGAGAGAGAGAGAGAGAGAGAGAGAGAGAGAGAGAGAGAACAGAAATTGGGTAAAGGTGACAAAGATGGAAAAGTTGGAGTGAACGGAGGTAGACGAGGATGTGAATTCATAAAAATGAAGTGAGACTGGATAGGGGAGGTGAGAATGAATATTGTCTAATTGCTCAGAAATTTTCCTTGTAGATTTTCTATTGTTTTCTTTTCTGTTTTTATACTTTTATTCCGTTAAAGCGATGGTGCGCTTGCAAGCAAATTCCTTGGAGGGTGTGAATTAATGATTCGTTTTTTAATTTTATCTAATTTGATTTACGAAGCATCAAAAATATGATTTTCGTTGATGGTGATTTATGGATTAGTCTGTGATTTTAATGGATTCATTTGTAATTTTCCTGTCAGCATTTATCCATTCATGTATGTGAATTTTTTTACTGAAATTTTACTGCTACTACAACTATTATTATTATTATTATTATTATTATTATTATTATTATTATTATTATTATTATTATTATTATTATTATTATTATTATTATTTCGGAAGAAGACTTTCTCCATTGAATAGAATGGCCGTCTGGATACCGTTGAGTTTGTATCATATTTTCTCAGTCTCTCGAATGATTCTCTTTGTAGCATCCCGTAAATTATACAGCAGCTGTCCAAAGTTCATTTAGTCCTTGACGTTTCGGTAGAGCTCTCTACCATTTTTCAAAATTCGCCTTTTGAAAAATGGTAGAGAGCTCTACCAGAAACGTCAAGGACTAAATGAACTTTGGACAGCTGCTGCATAATTTTCCTGCTGCTACAAAGAGACTCATTCGAGAGATTGAAAAAATACAGTACAAACTCAACGGCATCCAGACGGCCATTCTATTCAGTGAAGTTTATTATTATTATTATTATTATTATTATTATTATTATTATTATTATTATTATTATTATTATTATTATTATTATTATTATTATTATTATTATTAATCAGAATGTGCAATTGTGCAGATGTGAAAAACTAGCTTCTGCAGAATGAAATACCCTTTTATGACTAAAGAGTGGAAAAACAGAAAGAAGCGAATAAGTTAATAGGCTGGGAAATGAATAAGCCAAGCTCTGTTTAACAAACCATATGCTAAAAGTCACTGACCAGATCTTATGATTGATCTCACGCTAACTGGCGGGGCATCGCGTGAGAACTTTTAGAACGAGACCAACACGAGAATTCATTATCACCTTTATCACCTCAGCAAGTCTCATTCCAGGTGATTCGTCCCAGGTGACCAGCTCGCACCTGTGTCGTTTATTCGTCCATTCATCCATCCGTTCATTCATTCATTCATTACTTCATTGTCTCATGGTGCTTTCACACACTACATTCTCACAAAGTGCTTCCCAGGGCGTCGTTGCTTTTGAATTTTCTCGAGCGATGTCTCCTTGAGAAATAAAAAAGTGTAGACATTATTTGCACTTCTAAGTTCTTTTTATTTGTATACTGCAGTGGCTGGAGATTATTAGCGTCGAGAATATTTCATAGATAAGAGGTAGATGAATATTCTTAGGAATTGCATATTTTTGTACAAAATTTCACATTTAATGTTCTCTCCCCCCCTCCCCGTCTCTCTCTCTCTTCTCTCTCTCTCTCTCTCTCTCTCTCTCTCTCTCTCTCTCTCTCTCTCTCTCTCTCTATATAATCTCTCTCTGCCTATATATATATATATATATATATATATATATATATATATATATATATACCATATATTGTGTATGCGTCTGTGCCCATGTGCGCTCTTGCGCACGAACAAAAACTCAGAACCAGTTTCTTGTTTGCGTTTGTCTAGGAAACAAAGCTCTCTATTGTTCCTCAACAGATCTCTATTGTTATGTTTGCGTTTTCTGAATGTCTCGTCTCCCACAGGGAGGGGGAAAAAAAATTGCCATTTTTGTCCTCCACGTTTAGTAGAAATCCCAGATTGCGCCGAAGTTTTCGTAGTAGAGTCTGGCCAAACTTTTTCCTTTTCGTTTTTCCTTTTTCCTTTTTTCGTTATGTCTATTTGTCCCAGCGGATTACCCTAGCAAATGAATTATGATGCGGAGCTTAAAGCGGCCGTTCCCAAAATAGAGGCCGAGAGCGCACCAGTGCTATTTTTAGAACAGCGGTGGTGGTGGTGGGGGGGAGAGGGGAGCAGATGTTCCTGCCTGCGCGCTGTCTCTTCCTGGTGGATGAAGTGAGGTCTATCACAAGGCCTTTGAGGGAATGTGACTTGTACTGGGTTGAAGAATTGCTGTATATATATATATATATATATATATATATATATATATATATATATATATATATATATATATATATATACATATGTGTGTGTGTGTCTGTGTGTTTGTATGTACGTATACATACACACACACACACACACACACACACATATATATATATATATATATATATATATATATATATATATATATATATATATATATATATATATATATATATAATATCCAGGTGTGAAGGTTTAGTTCAAACACATTTGAATACACATAAGAGACACAATAATATATGTTAATATATATATATATATATATATATATATATATATATATATATATATATATATATATATAGAGAGAGAGAGAGAGAGAGAGAGAGAGAGAGAGAGAGAGAGAGAGTAGAATGGGGTAAAACAGAAGTTGGAGAGGCTGGGAGGGTAGAGTCAGTCATCTTTAGGGTGTTGCGCTGGTACTTCGTGGTGGTGGAGGAGAGAGAGAGAGAGAGAGAGAGAGGGGCCGCTGGGAATTAAAGGAAAAGAAAAAAAAGAGGAAAGGGAAAATTGTGTTACGGGAATTTTGGAGCGATTCTGCAATTGATAAAGAAAGCGAAAAGATATGAGGAACAATGAGTGAGGAAATTAAAAGAGGAAATGATTTTTTTTCAAAGAGGAAATTACTAATTGCCTTTGAGAGTCCTGGGGGGTTGGGGGGGGGAATCAAAAGTTCGCAGGTAAGCACATCATTAGCACGTCCGATTCGTGCAAGTAACGAATGACTAATATTTGAAAATATACATTTATATAAACGAAAAGATAATTAGGAGATTGTATTGCACGAATGGTAATTATTTACCTTGAAGTTTATTGAAAATACTCATGAAAATAGTCAGATTTCGTAGTTATTAAAGGACTAATGCCTTTATAAATGGAAGAAAAAATTTTGTATTTCGAGATGAAGAAAACATTTGCCTAAAATTTGGGGGAAAAAAATTAAGGGGAGAAAAACATTTTTTTATATATATATATATATATTTTTTTAATGGGGTTCTCATGTCACCTCGAAGCATGATTGTTTGAAATCTATTGTCCGTCGAAAGATGCACGAATAAGGAA
>NC_089782.1:44161321-44171321 GCF_040412425.1 Macrobrachium rosenbergii | reverse complement strand
TGAGTCTTCAAATGGAGAAACGAATTCACAGTTATGTAAATGTATATTTCTTTAAAAACAAATCAGTACAGATAGTTTTCGGGAATCTGTTCGATGCCCTTTTTCAGTTGAAAAGGGGAATCGAACAGATTCCCGAAAGCCATCTGTACTAATCAATCTTTAAATATGTATGTAAACAATTACATAACTGTGGATTTGTTTCTCCATTATTATTATTATTATTATTATTATTATTATTATTATTATTATTATTATTATTATTATTATTATTATTATTGTAGAATTTGTCTTGTATGGACCACATCGAATCGCAGAAACTCTAAAAACACTCATGTCAACAGGACATTGTCCTTACAATGTGCCAGGATTATACATAGAAGGAAAATGTGGTTCCATAGTGGTAGTTTATGATTGCCTCTTTTAGGTTGTCTCTTTTTAGATTTAGAAATTCAATATAAAGTTTGATGGAGAACTGACTCTAACTTTTGCTATTTACGTTTCTCTTCTCCGACGCTCTACCCCCAAGACTTCAATCTACCACAGTCAGCTGACCACCAGGTACATGTTTTACAGCTTATGTCGACACAGATTCAGTGGGTTTGCTGTGATGTGCCGAGGTCACTCCATCCGCGCGCGGGATTCGAACATGGACAATGTCGTTAACGAGCCAATGCGGTGGACTTCGAAACATGAGCATTTTTTAGATGGCTTAAACAAATCTTTGCAGTCTTTTTGTGCCTCCCATGGTCTTGATGCTCCTCTAGTCCATCTTAATCCTAACTCCTGATAGGGGGAGTAGTGCCGTCAGTGCACTTCACGTGGTGCACTGTAGGCATTACTTTTGTTCTTTGCAGCGTCCCTTCGGCCCCTAGCTGCAACCACTTTCATTCCTTTAATGTACCTCCGTTCATATGCTCTTTCTTTCATCTTATTTTCCAACCTCTTCTAACAATATTTTCATGGTGCAACTGCGAAGTTTTCCTCCTGTTATACCTTTCAAACCTCTTACTCTCAATTTTCCTTTCAACGCTGGGACCTATGAGGTCCCAGCGCTTGGTCTTCTGCCTGAATTGTATATTCTTTCTAATCCTAACTGGTAATCCTGATCCTCTTTAGTTTTTTTATTCTTGACTCGTTACGTTAATGACTTTCTTTTTTTTTTGTTATCTTTAAACGTGACTATCGTAATCCTTTTATCCCATCCATATTATTGACTGGTAAACTTGGTTTTTGTTTTTATTTTATTACCGTTTAATCTTTAATAGTAAATATTTTTCTCCTTATTACAATGTTTTCTCATTTTAAATTCAGCTTACTTGCCATCTTAATCCCATACATCCCATCATTGGTCTTGATTGATAATCATCAGGCATCTAATCCCAGTCTTTAATCCAGTTCTTAGTGACGTGTATCTAATTTATGCTGTTTAATACATCTTATCCAACTCTAATCCTGCGTAAGGAACTTAATCATCCTTTTGATCCTAAATATAGTCATAGATTGGTAATCCAAAGATATAACCCTGACTGGTTATTTAAAAATATAACCCAAACAGGTGATCCAAAAATATAACCATATGGCGACCTTTACCCTTTTCCCATGTTTGCGCCTGCGCTATCCATCGTCTTTGAGCGGGACCTGCTCCTTTTATTGTCAAACTTTTTCTTTTATTCGGTCGAAAAGGCAACGTGTCGACATTTCCCTTCCCCCTTTTCTGGGGAATAGAACTGTCAATATCACCTGTGACGTAATTTTTTTTTTTTTTACTTGTTATTTTTTTCATGTGTTGCTTTCAATTTATTTGTTCCAACCCTACAACTCTAGTGCTTTCCATTTTGGTGTTTTTGTTACCTGTAGTTCGGTGCTTCTTTTGGTGCAGGTTTAATATATATATATATATATATATATATATATATATATATATATATATATATATATATATATATATATATATATATATATATATATATATATATATATATATATATATATATATATATATATATGTATGTATGTATATATATATATATATGTATGTATGTCTGTATGTATATATGTACATATATGTGTATATATATATGTATGTATGTATAAAATATATTTATGTGTGTGTTCATTTATATACATATATATATATATATATGTATATATATATATAGTTTATATGTATATATATATATATATATAAAATATATATATATATATGATTATATATATATTTTATATATATACATATATACTATATATATGTAAACACACACACACACACACACACACACATATATATATATATATATATATATATATATATATATATATATATATATATCAGAGAGAGAGAGAGGAGAGAGAGAGAGAGGGGGATTTAGGGGAAGGTTGGGCGACGTAAGTCTAAAGATGGGATTTATTGCTTGTAGAATTTTGTTGTTACACTCCCCAAAAAGTAAGTTATAGTGATACACAATATGTTTATTTCAAAAAGGTAATGCTAGTTCTTGGTAACTTCTCCCGTTGATTGAGGACCACATGAAACGGAACATTCCGGAATATTTTAAAACATTTCCGAATATTTTAGCTCGCTTTTTATTTTATTTTTAAACAAGACACGATTCGCTCGCCTTGAATACTTTCACAACTGTTGTAAATACCCCAGTCACGTCCTTGTGGATGCCATTCGTCTCCTGAAACTTTAATTTTTTTTATCGTTCTTGGTTGTTCGATTTTCTGGAGATCCACTATTTCCTTTTTACCTTTTTTTTTTTTTTTATTTTATTGATGTAGAATTTTGAGATTTGGTCGAATCCAGAAGGGTTAGATTATCCTCTGTTTTCTTGGCGAGAACAGACATTCTCTCTCTCTCTCTCTCTCTCTCTCTCTCTCTCTCTCTCTCTCTCTCTCTCTCTCTCTCTCTCTCTCTCTCTCTCTCTCTGTAGTGACTTACCGGCATTTCTGATAAGATATTCATGTCTGTCAAGATCTTATCGTTCGTATTCATAAGTTGTCAATCTTTTATTATATTTGGTTTCAATAATGAAATTCTTTTGATAAGGTATTCATATCTGTCAAGATCTTATCATTCGTATTCATGTTTTCGATCTGTATTTTTTTATGTGGTTTCAAGAATGAAATCATGTTCTATAAATGCGTAGAAATTTGTGATAATCACCCTAGTGATTACCATCAACATCATCATCATAATTTAAATCCAGGGGAAGTAATCGATAGTAATATACTCGTATAAACATGGACATTGTCTGTTGGTCATGTGGCACCTGGCACTTTTTCTAAATGGCCTCGTCGGCTTTTGCTTAATATGATTTTTATTAATTTTCTTATAATGAAAGGTTAAAAGTCAATTATGAAATAAGTGAAGCATCTACCAAAGGATGAATTAGAGTTAAAACTGATGAATAAACGTAGCGAGGTAGCTGATAATAATAATAATAATAATAATAATAATAATAATAATAATAATAATAATAATAATAGTAAAAACTGGCTTGTTTTCATATTTTTATAGTATAGTATCAGGTTAATTTTGTCATCTGCAGAAACGTCCTGCAGAAGATGACAAAATTAACCTAAAAAAATCATCATCATCATCATTATCATTATTAACATAATATTAGTACCAATAATGATTATTATAATTGTTATTATTATTGTAATAATAATTAGCTTGGACACTCCTCCATTGCTAAACCAGGACTCATCCTTAGCTCTCCTTTTGGTTTTAAATAAAAAAAAATTTTCAGTTTTTTTTTTTTTTTTTTTTTTTTTTTAGGAGAAAAACATTGCCCGAATTCCCCTCCCCTTCGTCACTGCGTCGCGAGTTGTAAAGATTCCGAAATCGAAGATTCCAATATCTTCAATCTTTTCTGTTCCAGGAATCGAAGTTGCAGGATTTTTTTTGGATTTTTGCAATTGCTACATGTGTGTGTCTTTTCCGATATCTGAATCGTTACGTGTTTAATTTCCTCCTCTTCATTTTATTTAATTTTTCAAGTTAATTTTGTATTTGTATATTAGCGTTTCCTAATTTTCTGATATCTGAATTGTTTTGTTTTTGTATCCTCTCTAACGTTCGTTTTTAAATTTTATTTATTTTATTCTCTTAATTTTTTTTTCATTTTTTCCAGTTAATTTTTTATATATATGTTTATATATTAGTGTTTCCTATTTTTCTGATGTCTGAATCGCTTTGTTTTTTTATTTCCTCTCTAACATTCGGTTTTTAAATTGATTTATTTAATTTACAGTTTTATTGTTTAAAGCATTCATAAGATGGCTATTTTAGTCATTAAGAAATTCATTTATTTACTCTAATATATATTAGGTTTTCCTCTTTTTCTGATATCTGAATCGCTTTGTTTTTTTATTTCCTCTCCTTCATTCGTTTTTAAATTTATTTTATTTTTATTATTGTTATTGAAAGTATTCATAAGATTGGTATTTTAGTGATTACTAAAGTTCAGTGTACCTATGTTGACAAGTTTATATTGTAAAAATATTTGGTATCTTGCGTTTTTTCCTTTGTATCGTATTTTATTTTATTTTTTTATAATTTGCTCTAAAAAAATTTTATTCCTCCATTTTGTGCATTTAGATTTAAAATTCATTGTTGTTTATTTTTGTTTTATCAGGATTCTTTTTAATTTTTCTCTCTCTCTCTCTCTCTCTCTCTCTCTCTCTCTCTCTCTCTCTCTCTCTCTCTCTCTCTCTCTCTCTCTGAGATTTTAATAACTGAATTTTTAGGTGTAAAGTTTCTGCCATTATTTCTTCTTTACAGTCTTTTTGCTAGAAAACCCCGCCCTCTCTCTCTCTCTCTCTCTCTCTCTCTCTCTCTCTCTCTCTCTCTCTCTCTCTCTCTCTCTCTCCAGTCAAAGTTACTAACTCCCTTAGAGCTTCTCTTTTGTCCCATAAGGACAATCATACCGTGTATTTAGGAAACTTGTCCCCTTGATCATCTTTCTTTAACAATCTTTCAACGTCTTGCAATGTTCTCAGTTGCAGATGATCTCATATCCCATTTTTGTCGCATCCTGTCCCTCTGTAGACGGTTCTGCCTGTTGCTCGCTGTGTTTCTTCGGACCACAGGTGCATAACTCTCTGCCTTTTCATTCCGTTCTCTTTGGGGTATAATAGTTTTTGAGTTGACTGGTTTTTAGTTTTCTGTAGAAGAAAACTATTGTGCCTGCTTTGTCTGTCCGTCCGCACTTGATTCTTTCCGTACTTTTTCTGTCCGCCCTCAGATCTTAAAAACTACTGAGGCTAGAGGGCTGCAGATTGATATGTTGATCGTCCACCCTCCAATCATCAAACATACCAAATTGCAGTCCTTCAGCCTCAGTCGTTTTTAAGATCTGAGGGCGGACAGAAAAAAGTACGGACAGAATAAAGTGCTTCTGGCAACGATATAGAATAGGCCACCAACGGGCCTTGGTTAAAGTTTCATGGGCAGCGGCTCATACAGAATTATATCGAGACCACCGAAAGTTAGATCTATTTTCGGTGGCCTTGATTATAAGCTGTAGCTGCTGTATAGAAAACTCGATTGCGCCAAAGAAAACTCGGCGCATTTCTTCCTTGTTTCTTGATTGATCAACTTTAATCTCTGTTTGGGCAGGTGAAAGTTATACTTTATCTCCCTCCATGTTATTCTAGACTGCATCTGATTTCAGTGCATCGAACGTCAGTTCCTTTAGAGAATCAATAATATCCCTCAGTTCAATGCAAGTCAATTAACACTACACTGAGTCATTTGTTTATCAAAAGGATTTATATCAGAGATTCAATAGAGCCATTACCATTCACTGTTAGAAAGTGGGAAACCATACCGGAATCCAAATAGAATTTTGGGTCATTATTATTATTATTATTATTATTATTATTATTATTATTATTATTATTATTATTATTATTATTATTGTGCTCGAAAAAGGAGTTGGGGATGCTAAGAGAGGGTACCGTTTAAATGTTTGTATTTTGTGTCACTTACGAAACTGTACCAAGGTTCCCTGCTGCGTCATATCCGTTCGAGTTATGTTCCTCTCTGCCGTATACTTTTTATCGGCTCCGCTTAGCTGTCCGACTCCTTTAACTTTCTTTCTCGGTGTCAGGGGTCATTTAGAAACAAGTTCTTTGAGCAAATCCTCGTAAAGGTTAAAACTGTGGCGCAGTGATCTCGTGAAATTTCATAATGATTTTTAGTGATATATGTTAATATGATAATACATGTAAGCTTGTCCGAACTTACGTGCATGTCTCTATATATGTTTGTGGAACTCTAAGATACATAAATAAGGCCGTCTGCTCTGCTTGGTAGCCGGGAGCTAATAATAATTATGGTATTTAGTACATTATATATTTTTGCTGTTTATCTTGTTAGAGTGTCTGCTTCACATAAATGGGAAAGTAAGTGAACTATATTCATGCCTCATTGATGGTCAGAAATACTCAGAAGTCGTAGGGATATTGATGCCTGTTCAGACTTCCCAGGCAAAAAATATACTGTACAGATATGGCTTCGTGGATAAAGCGGAGGTCGGTCCTGGCGGGCGGTGGAAGGTGCAAAGTCCAGAGAGTGGCAGTGGGCGTCTTCAAAGTATGTGCCGAGTTCCGTAGAGTATTGCGTCAACTTTTTCGGTCTGGTCTTTCGGATGGAACTGAACGCCGTAGGAGTAAGGTTTTATGGTAATGTCATTCTTGACGGTATTGTCACTAGCACTAATAATAATAATAATAATAATAATAATAATAATAATAATAATAATAATAATAATAATAATAATAATAATAATAATAATAATAATGACTGCTGGAAATAATAAAGAATGTAAATGGGAAATATCATTTGGGTTCCGTAGATTTTTGAAATTGAAACCCTCTCAACTTTGGTTACATTACATCATAATCGAAGGGACACAGCAATTCCACATAAAAAAAAAGAAGATACCTTATGAATTATCAAGTGGCGAAGCTAATAATGGTATGCTCTTTAAACCCGATTTGTGGCCAGCTGGTATTTTCTGGCACCCAAAAATTTACAGTTGAAGTTCTTATCTTTTCACTGTAAGAGGGTTTTCTCCTGACCTCATTTTGAAACTCGAGCAAATCCGTCGACGCAACGGGATTTTATATACAATAATTTTTTTCTCTCTCTCTCTCTCTCTCTCTCTCTCTCTCTCTCTCTCTCTCTCTCTCTCTCTCTCTCTCTCTCTCTTTATTTTCATATTTCCTATTAACCGATGTAGATCTACGAGGGAAAGGGAAGGTTAATTGCATTACTGATTCTCCAAATTGGTTCCTCATTTTTTGATAGGTTTGCTACCATTTCAGGAAGTTTCAAATTAATTTTCTTTTCTTGAGTCCCATTATGAGAGAGAGAGAGAGAGAGAGAGAGAGAGAGAGAGAGAGAGAGATTGATCGAAAAATGTCTGCGAGTAGGTTAACGAAATTTATCCGTGAAATACGTATTATGAAAATCTTCTCTGGGGTTAGGATTTTAAACTTTTATTAATAATAATAATAATAATAATAATAATAATAATAATAATAATAATAATAATAATAATAATAATAGTAATAATAATAGCTTAGTAAAAGAATTGGTGTATTTCACCTTGAACCCGTTTTTATTGTTATACTATTTCGCAAATTAATGTCTTCCTCTTGATCTCAATATCCTTGAAAATTAGCACAGATTATGCCAACAGATAATAACACCCGTAAACAGAGGTCATTACTTACTTTGGTGAAACCATTACCTAAATTAGCTAAGTTCTATTTAACTGTCTGTGTTTACGAATTTACGCACACACACAATGTATTTTATTCTTAGAGAGCTGGATTCAGAAAGTTATACATCTTTCTTAACCTTAGTTATACCCGTTTGAGATTATGTGTATATGTATATATATATATATATACATATATATATGTGTGTCTGTAATATATATATATATATATATATATATATATATATATATATATACAAATATGTATATATATACATATATTTTATATATATATTTATATATATATATATATATATGTATATATATATATATATACATATTTATATATATATATATATATATATATATATATATATATATATATATATATATATATTTATATAATGTATGTATATGTATTCATACATACATACATATGAAGTACAAAGAATAAAGGTACCATCTACTCTGTTTTTGCTCACTGCAAATCCGCATTTCATCCCACTGAAATAGAATTTGGGGTGCGAGGTATGCGCGCAGGGGAAGTGTTTTGTTTGAAATGCCAATATCTCTTATATATCTGCTCATAAATTTCTGCCGTTTTCGGGTTTAATTGTGCTCTTGTTTTCCTATCTTCTGATGTTATCTGTTTTTCTAGTTTTATTAGGAATGGGATACTTATTATTATTATTATTATTATTATTATTATTATTATTATTATTATTATTATTATTATTGTTGTTGTATTATTGTTGTTGTTGTACTGACAGTGTTTGTGGCTGATATAGGGTATGAACGTATGGGTGAATTTTTATGGAACTTAACCCTGTAGTACCTGTCCACCTGAAATTTATACTTTGACAGTTTGCATAAATCAAGTGAATCATGTATGCATGTGTATGTACTGTATATATATAATATACATATACAGTATATATGACAAGTCTTTTATCACATCGCTTGCATGATTCAATATAGCAATCAATAGACAACATTTCATTCGAAACGTCTGAGTGAATAAGATAGAAATCATTAATATCCAATTCTCACGCCGGGATCGAACCCCATTGGATATTAAAGGACAAGTTTGAACCTGAGAGCAACTGCACCAAAATTACCTGGGCAAGCTTACTGATTATACAGTATATATATATGAATGTGTGTGTGTGTATGTGGGTGTGGGTGGTGTGTGTGTTATCACTAGGCCATATATATATATACCTATATATATATATATATATTATATATATAGAAATATATATATATATAATATATATATATATATATATATATATATATATCAGCAATGACCCAATAGACAATATATATATATGAATATATATATATAATATAGGTTCCAACTTCTTTTATATATATATATATATATATATATATATATATATATATATATATATATATATTATATATATATATATATATATATATATATATTTGTGTTTGTGTGTATGTATGTATATGTGTGAATGCATTTATGTATGAACGTATGCACGTAAACTCTGATCTACGACGTTTTGCGCGATCATACCGACGGTAATTTCTCCTGTTATATTTATGGAATGACATTATTGTCACGTGACTTAGTGGCCGTATAGGAAAGTATAAAATTAAGTCATCATCTCGCCTAGAACGCTTGCTGTGAATTACTATATATTTTCTGCGTGCGTACAAAATCAGCTGACAGTTGTCAATTTCATATTATTTTGAATGAATATTAAAACTGGTGGCCATGTTGAAACCTTGAAGCACAGTACCTTTGGTTTACTAGTTATGGCTATTTTGTATTTTTTTTTTTTTTATCATTTCACTTTTCTTGGTCCGATTAAATGGTGGTTTTTGGTTTTCTGTGAAAAAAACTATTGTGGCGGCTTTGTCTGTCCGTCCGCACTTTTTCTGTCCGCCCTCAGATCTTAAAAACTACTGAGGCTACAGGGCTGCAAATTGGTATGTTGATCATCCACCTCCAATCATCAAACATACTAAATTGCAGCCCTCTAGCTTCAGTAGTTTTTATTTGATTTAAGGTTAAAGTTAGCCATGATCGTGCATCTGGCTCCGCTATAGGTGCCAACAACACAGGCCACCACCGGTCAGTGGCTGAAAGTTTCATGGGCCGCGGCTTTAAGTTTCATGGGCCGTGGCTGTACAGAAAACCTGATTGCGCCGAAGAAACTTCGGTGCGTATTTTACTTGTTAGATTTTTATACGTGTGTTTATACGCTTCAGTCCTTTTGAAAGGACCTTGT
>NC_089782.1:44148821-44156321 GCF_040412425.1 Macrobrachium rosenbergii | reverse complement strand
GTTCTTGATAAAGAATGGTGTTGTGTTCTGATTGTGATAAAGAATGGTGTCGTGTTCTGTTTGTGATAAAGAATTCTATTGTGTTGTGTTCTGTTCGTGTTAAGGAATTCTGCTGTGTTCTGATTGTGATAAAGAATTCTATGGTGTTCTGTTTGTGATAAAGAATTCTATTGTTTTCTGTTCGTGATAAAGAATTGTGTTGTGTTCTGTTCGTGATAAAGAATTGTGTTGTGTTCTGGTTGTGATAAAGAATTCTATCGTGTTCTGATTGTGATCAAGAATTCTATCGTGTTCTGATTATGATAAAGAATTCTATCGTGTTCTGATTGTGATAAAGAATTATATCGTGTTCTGATTGTGATAAAGAATTCTATCGTGCTCTGATTGTGATAAAGAATTCTATTGTGTTCTGTTCGTGATAAAGAATTGTGTTGTGTTCTGGTTGTGATAAAGAATTCTATTGTGTTCTGTTTGTGATAAAGAATTGTGCTGTGTTCTGGTTGTGATAAAGAATTCTATTGTGTTCTGTTTGTGATAAAGAATTCTAGTGTGTTCTGTTCGTGATAAAGAACTGTCTTGTGTTCTGGTTGTGATAAAGAATTCTGTTATGTTCTGATTGTGATAAAGAATTCTCTTGCATCCTGATCGTGATATAGGGCGTTATTCTTTTTTTTTCTAGGAAATAGATTTATTTATGTATTTACATCGTAGTAAATTATTTAATTCTACTTTGATCATGAAAAAGTACTTTATTCTAATTTGATAAAAAGTTAATACGTACAGGTAAAGCCATTTACGAACTCTTTAGAATATAGCACCCTCTGGGTCGAAACCAGACAGTTAATTAACAACTAAGGATCTTACAGTCTACTGAACAAGAATTGTCAAACGAAGGAGTCTACAGATAGTCTAAGGATAGTTGTTAGAGACTATCCTTGTTAAGACCAAGTATACATTCAGTCTCGATTTTCAGTCTACATGATTCTCAAAGAATATTACATTATCCATGTTTTAATGAAGTGTTCAACCAGACCAATTTTCCGAATGTTTTGGCTCATAGGACTGGTTCGGATGACTGGTTCTGAAATGACAGGTGAACAGTTACAGAAGTTAAACCACTAGGAATATATATATATATATATATATATATATATATATATATATATATATATATATATATATATATATATATATATATATATTGTAATTCTAATAGCCACAATGCCCTTTTAACTTCTCGAATTCTTGCGCTTTTTTTTGATGCGCTTGTAACTACGAAGCCGTAACATCCAAACGCAAGAAATTGAAGGCTGTGATTGCCGTTCGTGTCCCGCGAACGGCAATCACAGTCTTCAATTTCTTGCGTTTGATGGTAGGGCTTCGTAGTTACAAGCTCATCCAAAAAGCGCGAAGAATTCGAGAAGTTAAGAGGGCATTGTGGCTATTAGAATTACATATGTGTCTGGAAAAAGTGACCAGTAGATTCTACATATATATATATATATATATATATATATATATATATATATATATATATATATATATATATATATATATGATTTGTAGATTCTGTAGGTGTATCCAGAGTACAGGTAAATTGGACCGACCTTTGGGACAGTAGGTACCATCCTTGTGCCTGAACTTATTGTCTTTACTCTTATTTGTCACTTTTGACCTTATGGGTACGCAATCTCTCTCTCTCTCTCTCTCTCTCTCTCTCTCTCTCTCTCTCTCTCTCTCTATATATATATATATATATATATATATATATATATATATATATATATATATATATACACACATTTACTGTGTGTATGGTAATGTGGAAATGTATTTATATATTACCTGCATACATGAGCAGAGAGAGAGAGAGAGAGAGAGAGAGAGAGAGAGAGAGAGAGAGAGAATTTGGCAGAGGTCCAAGGTGTCCCTTTGGCTCCTCACGTTTTGGAAGTAGCGGGAGGGGGTAGGGGGGAGTGTGGTGGAATTTTGGTGGAGGGTGGAGGAGGGGGTTGTTTAAAGGGAGGTTGAACGGATGGAACGCAGGACGTGGAGTGGGTGTGTGGGTGTATGAGTGGGATGGGAGGTGTTGGTAGAACGGGGGCGTGGGGGAAGGGATGTGGCGGGGCAGCGGCTGGATGGTATTTGGGACTGAAAGACGTGTTCCACATTAAAGAAGGTTTTGAAATACGTCGATCGATGCGCCATTTTTTAATAATGGTTATTCCTTTGGTTGCAATGTAATTAGTTCTGTTTGGTGTCTGGACAATTCCCTTTCGTGCGTGTCATTTTTTTCTGAGTTATAAGCCTTTCTGAAGTTAGTTTTCTAGGTGTTGTTACAGCCAGGAATTTGTTTATAAAAGATTTGAGGTAATATCCTACTATGAGTAAAGTGTTTGCGCAAATGAGAAATTCCTGACAGTGATTGTTTATTGATTTGTGAGGCGTTTGTGTCCGTTTACCTTTAGAAGAGACACTAGCATTTTTAAGTCTCTTCATACAATTATTATGAGACTATATTGTTACAAATTTTTCCTTTGTAGTTTTGTATATTGTAAGTTTGAAAATACGTTTATGTTCACCATTTTGTAATAGAAAAATATATTTTAAGTGTTCAGTTATGTTATTTAGATCTTTGTACTGCCAGAAGCACCATTGTAGGGATTTTCAGGTATAATTTTCACGTTAAATTTCTTTTAATTCTCTGTGGAGAAATTGCGAGTGTCATAATTACTGCTACTACTACTGTTAAAAATACTATTACTGTTAATGGACTAATACTAATATAATAATAATAATGGTCTTGATTATGGGCATTGATATTTTAATAATGGTTTTCTCTGTTAAATTAACATTTATGGTAATTATTATTAGTTAGTGTGTTATTATTTTTAATTTTTTTAGAATTATTTTTAATGGTATTTAATTATTTTCAGTGGCAGTTGTGTCTGACCCAATTTTAAACATCTTTTGTTATTGTGCCTCTCAGTAATTTCGTTTCGGTGGTATTAGCGATTTCCTATTGACTCTTCCGCTTGATAACGTCAACATTACATCAGGCTCTCACATATATTCCGAGCTTATTTCCTTTACGCTAAATATTTATGGACATCGTCACTCGCCAACCGTCAGCCATCGAGACATACATTTCCTCAGGACTGACATGTTGCCTCTGGCTAAGGCCCTGAAGAAGGAGGGAAAGTGCTGTGTTAAATTCGTTGACGTGAAATGACGTCATTCATCTCTCTCTCTCTCTCTCTCTCTCTCTCTCTCTCTCTCTCTCTCTCTCTCTCTCTCTCTCTGCCACTAGAATCTAGTTATGTCAGCAAAATAACATACAGCATCTCAGAGCAAAGTAACATTATCTCTCTCTCTCTCTCTCTCAACCACTAGAATCTAGTTATGTCAGCAAAATGACATACAGCATCTAAGAGCAACCTAACATTCTCTCTCTCTCTCTCTCTCTCTCTCTCTCTCTCTCTCTCTCTCTCTCTCTCTCTCTCTCTTGTGTTATGGAGAATGTCACAGATAGGACGGAAGATACCAGAGGGAATCATGATTGGGTTCACCTCTCTTTCTCTTTCTTTCTCTTTCTCTCTCTGGCGTGACGGAAAATACCGGAGGCAGGTAATCTTGGTTTTGTTCTCTCTCTCTCTCTCTCTCTCTCTCTCTCTCTCTCTCTCTCTCTCTCTCTCAAGGCAAGCGCATACACACACAGGAAAAACCTTTATTTATTTTAGCCTAGAACATTAAAGTTTAAATTCAGGTATTTGATTAAGCGTTACTGTGTGTGCTACAGCCGCATATGCCATATTTCCCTTAAGAAAAAAAGTGAAGACTGTAAGTTTGTATTTCCTAGCAAACAACAGTGAATTACTAAGTAAACTTTGATGAATGACGACAAGAGATCACGTGAATTTTTTGAAAACAACTTTGTTTTAGTTTATTTTGTATATTTATTTATTCAGTATTTTTTTTTTTTGCTGTGAAATCTAGCTTAATCGTCAGTACTAATGAGTAAACAAGTAAAAAATGCGCCGAAATTTCTTCGGCGCAATCGAGTTTTCTGCGCAGCTTATAATGCTATATGAAACTCTCAGCCACGGCTCGATTATGGCCTGTGTTGTTGTCACCTGTAGCGGTGCCAGACGCACGATCATGGCTAACTTTAACCTTAAATAAAATAAAATAAAATAAAAACTACTGAGGCTAGAGGGCTGCAATTTGGTATGTTTGATGATTGGAGGGTGGATGATCAACATACCAATTTGCCGTCCTCTAGCCTTGGTAGTTTTTAAGATCTGAGGGCGGACAGAAAAAGTGCGGACGGACAGACAAATAGCCATCTCAGTAGTTTTCTTTTACAGGAAACTAAAAACGGGTATAAATGTCTGATAGTAACCGGAGTTTTTTTTCTGTAAAATTGACATCGTTGTAGTAAATGCATAGGAAGCAGTTGCAACCTCATGTTGAATGGAATGCAATGGTATTCGAAGCTCATGTCACGTGACGAGTTAGGAAGTTTTTTTTAATTTGCCTTTTCGAAGGTTGTTTTCTGAAAATTCTCCTTTTTTATTGTTAATTGTAAACCTAAATTAAGCTGTGAAGTGTATTAGAAAAATATAAGGAAAAATATATCAGGATGAATATGCTAACTACTGCTGTTTTATATATAATTTATTATGACTAATGTTCTCTCTCTCTCTCTCTCTCTCTCTCTCTCTCTCTCTCTCTCTCTCTCTCTCTCTCTCTCTCTCTCTCTCTCTCAAAATTTGTCCCTGGAATTCCTAAAGGGTAAACGGTAAGAACATAAACAATAATATTGACTTCAGTATGTGGAAAGTTTTGCATTGCATTAGTGCAAATATCAAAATTGAATTGTTTAAAGAGATTTTGATTAACAGATTGAAATTACTTGTCCTGAGACGCTCCCAAATATTCATAGTGTTGTAACAATCCAGAAAAGGCATATTTGCCATCCAGTGAAGTCAATCAATTAAAATAATGGAATCGTAGTAATAAATGGAGTCATTTCATAGATTTTAATGAGCAGTTTCATTGAGTTATATATTTAAATCATATATTTAATGTTATGTATTTCATGCTTATTTAATCATTTACTGGTGTTTTTTTATTGAAGAAAAAGATTTTTTTTTGTTAGTTTCACTATTGTTGCAGTAACTCCATTCGACGAACAATAATGAACCGTTCATTTAATTCGTTAACAAGAAAATGCCTCGTTTATTCCCTTCCTGTTTAATCCCCCTCCTCTCCCTTCCCCCCATCAACTTACCAAGCCCCGCCCACCAACCAACCACCTCACTCAACCTCCTTTTTGGACCTTCCTGTTTGCCTCCACCCCCCAACCCCAGGACCACCAACCCCAGCCAACCCCAGGACCACCATCTCTCGTAAACTGTGTAACTCCCGGAATTCCTGATTGGAAAGGAAACTCCTGCTGATATTTTTACGCGAAGGTCGAAAACATGAGATGATGAGAGGCGATCGTTCCCTGGCGAAGGAATTTTGTTATGCTGGAAAGATTTTGGAGCATGTGTACGTCCACATGTGACGTCATCAGGGTCTGCTGCACATGCGCACTTTGAATGTGCTCGTGAGTGCTTGCGTTCACATGTGCATTTTAAAAGCTGTACTCTGTTCGTTGTTTGATTGCTTTGTTGTATGCGAATTTTGATATTTTTTTTATTCAGATTTTTCAAGGTATACTTGTAGAAAAGATTTATACATATTTTACTTATGGTAAAATATGTATAAATGTATAAACATGCGTGAAACAAACATTTGGGAAAATCATCCTGTAAAAAGAAAGACAGTATATAGGAAAAGGAGATAAATAAACATGACGAGATTTTAAATAAAATCTATATGCCTAAAATTCAGGAGACGACAGCAGAGAGTAAGATTGAATTTGCCCCGTGCTTAAATATTTGGATCAGAAGATTCCACAGCTGCACCAGGCAAACTATTCCACATTTCAGTTGCAGGAAAGATAGAAATCTTGACATGGTCGCCTTCTTTTACACACAAGAGACTCTCGCTTAGTTCCTTGTGACTTTCTGTTCACCTCTACTGGTACGACTAAAGATTAAAAATGGTGAGATGAAGTTTATCCAGTTGCTGAACCAAAGGTTGACTGAGATTAAGTTTCAGCGTTTCTTCTGCCTGGCCTGGAACTTTTTTTTTTTTCTTAGATAGACAGTCTGTGTCATTTTCGTGTCAGGTCTCGCCCATCTTCTTCTCGGTTTGCTGTTCTGCAGGCCTGGGCTTTAAATGGTCATTAGATTGTCCATCTCACTTCCTTCTGCATCTAAAAATTAAAAATATTCCTTAATTCTGGATCCACCAGTTGTAGTAAAAGTATACCTTAGTTTAACCAGACCACTGAGCTGATTAACAGCTCTCCTAGGGTTGGCCCGAAGGATTAGACTTATTTTACGTAGCTAAGAACCAATTGGTTGCCTAGCAACGGGACCTACATCTTATTGTGGAATCCCAACCACATTAAACCGAGAAATGAATTTCTATCACCAGAAATAAATTCCTCTAATTCTTCATTTGCCGGCCGGAGACTCGAACTCGGGCCTAGCAGAATGCTAGCCGACAACTCTACCGACTCAACCAACGAGGAACTCATCAGTTGTAGTGCATTTACGAAAAATGGTAGGCAGTTCCGGGAAGTGTGAAAGAAATACAAATGTCTTTGTTGTCTTAATTTATAGGTATTTAAAAAATGAATTTTTAATGGACTTTACAGTTCAGAATCACCTTATATTTTTGGAAATAGACTAGCCATCTCTCATATTGCTTGAGCTTTAATTTCCATGCAAATTGAAGGCGGCCATTTTTATAACCGATTTCGGAAAGCGGCGCTGATTTCCGATCATTTCAAGATAGATTTCCTGCCAGAAAGAAAAACAGAAGTTGAAAAAGTTTCTTATCTTATAAAAATTTTCTTTTTTCTCTGTAGAAGAATTTTTTTTTTATTATTTAATGCTGAAGTAATAAGTAAAAACGCATATTGTTTTCATCAGCGTCGAAACATAGAGGGATATTACCATATGTATAGCAATCCTCTCTCTCTCTCTCTCTCTCTCTCTCTCTCTCTCTCTCTCTCTCTCTCTCTCTCTCTCTCTCTCTCTCTCCAGATTTTAAAGTCCTTCTTATCTACTTACTCAAAGGCCAAATTTAAACACCTTTTATCTTCATAGGTAATGCTGATTGCAGTTTTGCATCTGATTGCTCTTTCTCTCTCTCTCTCTCTCTCTCTCTCTCTCTCTCTCTCTCTCTCTCTCTCTCTCTCTCTCCCCCCAGGTTTTAAATTCCTGTTTATCAACTTAGTCAAATGCCAATTGGAAACTCTTTTTATCTTCATAGGTAATACTGATTGCAGTTTTGCATCTCTCTCTCTCTCTCTCTCTCTCTCTCTCTCTCTCTCTCTCTCTCTCTCTCTCTCTCTCTCTCTCTGCAGATTTTAAAGTC
>NC_089782.1:44133821-44143821 GCF_040412425.1 Macrobrachium rosenbergii | reverse complement strand
CACACATATATATGTATATATGTATTTATATTATACATATATATATATATATATATATATATGTATTTATATTATATATATATATATATATATATATATATATATATATATATATATATATATATATATATATATATATATATATATATATATATATATATATTATATATATATATTATATATATATATTATATATATATATATTATATATATATATTATATATATATATATATATATATATATATATATATATATATATATATATATATATATATATATATATATATATATAATATAAACGCTCACGTATCATAATTGTGGTCTGTTTCATTTTCATTCCAGGTATGAATTCGAGATGAGTCACTCGCCTGTGAGTTTTCAATTCCAAATGGCCTGGTCGTTTTATCATAATATTTAATAAAGGTGGATATAATTATGTGTTCCATTTAATATGTGCGGTCCTGTTTCACTATTTCACAGCTGAGAGAGCTGATAAACTTACGGCCTGGCGGCTTAATAAATGTATGATGATAAAGTTTGGTCGGGTTAATGTACAAACGGGTAATTTGTATTGTTCATTGTTGCTTGTGAAACGGTATTTTTAGATTCGTGTGACAAATTAGTGACAAGATTGGGCAAGTAATTTTTAAATGCTGTAATTTATTAAGGAACGTTTACTAATTTTGCGTGTAAACAGGCGAGACATTTTAGTTTTCTGTAAAAGAAAACTATTGTGCCGGCTTTGCCTGTCCGTCCGCACTTTTTTTGTCACCCCTCAGATCTTAAAAACTACTGAGGCTAGAGGGCTGCAAATTGGCATGTTGATCATCCACTCTCCAATCAACAAACATACCAAATTGCAGCCCTCTAGCCTCAATAGTTTTTATTTTATTTAAAGTTAAAGTTGGCAATAATTGTGCTTCTGGCAAAGTAACATCACAGGCCACCACGGCCGGCTGAGGGTTTCATGGGTCGCGGCTCATACAGCATTATACCGAGACCATCGAAAGATAGATCTATTTTCGTTGGCTTGATTATACGCTGTAGCGGCTGTACAGAAAACTCGACTGCGCCGAAGAAACTTCGGCGCAATTTTTACTTGTTTATGTTTGTCACTAAGAGAATTCTTGCTTACTATATTAGCTTTCGTGTTATGTTTTACTTTATTGATGTTTGACCCAGATCGCTAGGATTTATTGCAAGTTTTAGTAACGCTGGACAGAGTCATTAACCCACTTCGTAGGGCTTTTCATCGTTTCTTTATCCGGATTTGGGGAGGTCCCTGAGTAAGGTAATGTTGACATAAATATCAATTTCAGATTTTATCGACTGATTGATTGATTTGTTAATCTTATCAGACGTTGCAACGAGTATGGTCAACGTTGAATGACACTGTCACTTCCCCTCGTCTCTCGAGAAATTTTCGTCCGTTTAGATCGCGATGAACTTTGGCACAAGAGAAATGATGAGACTGCAAGGGTATTATTGGCGATTGGCTTACACTCACTTATAGTCTTTCATAAATAAATTAATATATGAAAATAATTGTCATAAATGTGAATCTTCAGTGTTTTCGGAATTGGTGACATTTTCAATTTTAAGTCAGGTTCAATGAAATTCTCTCTCTCTCTCTCTCTCTCTCTCTCTCTCTCTCTCTCTCTCTCTCTCTCTCTCTCTCTCTCTCTCTGTATATGGGCAAACAAGGATTGAGAGAAACGCGTAATTTGTGGGTGACAGGCGCTAAATAGAATTTTACCTCATAATACTTTGATATTGTTAAATGTAATTGGACTCTGTGCAAAAAAAAATATAAATCGGTAAACAAATAAATGGGCAAAAATAAATCAATAAATATAAATAGACAAATAAATAAACATAGGATTCCTGTTGGGAAAGAAAGAGCATGACGACACGTGCGAAAAAAAAATTGAGAGAAAAGGGAGAAACTGTGGGCAGTTTTTTGTAAATAGCTGGCGTGTAGTTTTGGAGGAGAAAGAAGAAATGCGGCGAGTTTTCATTGTTATTCAAAATTGTTTTTAAAATAATGCAAAGAATGTTTATTTTTTTTGGCGGAATTTTATTTCGGGGAAAATTACTTTGAAATGACGCGAAAGCAAAGATTTTGGTAGCGAGATTTTACTGCGGAGAAAATTATGTAGATTAATAATAAACAAAATTATACAATAAAAGTACCTAAAATTATACAAAAATTACATAAAATTATACAGAAAATACTTCAAATTATACAAAAGTACGTCAAATTAAACAAAAAATGCATAAAATTATACAAAAATACATAAGGTTATACGAAAAATACATACTAATACACAAAAATACATAAAATTATACAGAAATACATCAAATTATACAAAAAATAGAACCTTAACCTGTAAAATGTTATTTGAAAAATTCACTGGATATGATGTACAAACAAAAAAAAGGGACGAGAAAGGAAGCTGGTGGAAGCAAGAATAACAACGACGTCAGAAGTCATTTAGAGGAAAACGAGGCATCCTTATGACGTCCGGAAATTGAATAGGCGGTGCCCCTTTAAGGGAGAGTGCAAATGCAATTAGATGGCAGCGTAAAAAATCGAAATGAAAAAGTGTATGGAAAATTACAGAACGGGAAATGAATTACAGCTCTGTGCGTGGGATGCTTGAAATGGTTTATTTTTTCTTTATCTATTTTGTGTATTTGCTTTGTACTGAGTTGCCTTGACGTACCTGGAGGCGTCTCAGCTACGAAGTTGAGTGAGTGCTCGAATAATAATTACAGATTGGAATAAAAAATGAACTCACAGACACGTGTATATATACAGTGTGTATATATATATATATATATATATATATATATATATATATATATATATATATATATATATATATATATATATATATATATATATATATATATATATATATATATATATATATATATAAATATATATATTTATATATACAGTATAATATATATATGTGTTATATTGTCTGTGCGTGTATTTCCTTATATATATGTGTAAATATATTGTCTATTTATATATACAGTATAATATATATATGTATTTATATATATTGTCTGTGCGTGTAATCATATAATCCTACCAACAGAGATACGCTGTTGGATATGTTTCTGATTTTTTTATTATTATTTTGATTACTGCAACGGTATTCTTATAGCCAGAAACACCATGTATATGTGTGTGTTTGTAAATATTCAGATTTCTCAAGTCTGTTACAAGTTTCTGAGCATTTATTTATTGGCACGAGTTTCCGCAAGAACTGATCGTGATAAGCATAATCACCAGGGGAAGGATCTCGACTCAACTGCCATCTTGGTTGGTAGGGCCTGGTGTTGACCTCTGAACTTCGTCCTACCAACAGAGATACTGCGATTTTCTTGAACACCAAAGTGCCTACATGTTTGCTGTAATTTTTTTTTATTATTATTTTGATTTAAAATGCGTAGCAATAGAAGTATTCTTATAGCCAGAAACACACATGTATATGTGTGTGTTTGTAAATATTCAGATTTACATACAACTACGCGTGAGTGAGCTTGCAAAACACCATGTGCTCTGTATCGTTATATGAGTAACCCCCCTCCTGTAACAGTCTGAACAGTAAGCAGAAAGTAAGTATGTATAGTCTCTCTGCCACCCCCCTCCTGTGGAGTCCATAGTCTCTCTAAACGCTTGCCAGAAAACGCAGTCTCTCTGCCACCCCCTCCTGTGTTGCCAGTTTTTCCAATTAGCAGGTCATTGACCGTCCTCCTGTGTTACTTGCAGTCTGTGTTGTCTCTCTGCCACCCCCCTTCTGTGTTATTTGCAGTCTATGTTGTCTCTCTGCCACCCGCCTCCTGTGTTACTTACAGTCTGTATAGTCTCTCTGCCCCCCCCCTCCTGTGTTACTTACAGTCTGTATAGTCTCTGTCTCTGCCCCCCCCCTGTGTTGCCACCCACAGTCTGTATAGTCTCTCTGCCACCCCCTCCTGTGTTACTTACAGTCTGTATAGTCTCTCTGTGTTACTTACAGTCTGTATCTCTGCCACCCCCCCTGTGTTACTTACAGTCTGTTTAGTCTCTCTGCCACCCCCTCCTGTGTTACAGTCTTTATAGTCTCTCACCCCCTCCTGTGTTACTTACAGTCTGTATAGTCTCTCTGCCAGTCTCTCTGCCACCCCCCCTGTGTTACTTACAGTCTGTTTAGTCTCTCTGCCACCCCCCCTCCTGTGTTACAGTCTTTATAGTCTCTCTGCCACCCCCCCTCCTGTGTTACTTACAGTCTGTATAGTCTCTCTGCCACCCCCCTCCTGTGTTACTTACAGTCTGTATAGTCTCTCTGCCACCCCCCTCCTGTGTTACTTACAGTCTGTATAGTCTCTCTACCACACAAAAAAATTGTTTAATGAAACAGCTTTGTACAACTGACCTAGTTTTCTTGTACTGAGATATCGAGTAGCTTTTGACGTGGAAGCGATCGAATTAAAAGGGTTTTTTTTTAATCTATACCGTGTACTGTATTCAGGAATGAAACCACGCTTACTAAGTAATTGTGATTAGATTTCTAGATTATGATATTTTTCCCCGTTGAAGAATTGTTTGCTGTAGCTTGTGGGATTTCAGATGGCCTTGTGGAAAATTCAGTTGTCGACGAATTGCGTAAATGAATCCGTGTTACTGGGGCCATAGAGTAAACGTATTTGACTTCAAACAAAAGTAACCTGAAACGTACATTATCTATGATTTTGTATACGAACTTCTCCACGTACAACAGACTGACGAAGGCTGTCTGTTTGCAATCTGGACATCGCTTCCGTCTTCCGTTTAATGTCTTCTCTTGGGCTTTTAGAAGCAGGTACCTTACACTCCTCCGTTGTTGAAGTGACATTAGTGGCTGTGGAAGCGGCTCTAACGAAACGAAGAGAAATTGCTTAGCGGCGTCCAGTTAACGTTAAATGCAATCTTCAGGAACAGAAATCATTTCATAAATATGGCCATGACGTAGCTTGTTTTAGTTTGTGATATTTGGGGCTAGCTGGTAGGGCATGTTTCGTCCAGAGCAAATTCAATATTCCCCCTTAATAAAAGAAGGCTTTCTAGAGCAATGTAGAGTCTTTTAGCATTCGTAATTCAGTTTTGTAAATAAAGATAGTGTCTTTGTGTTTGTACGCATACGTGAGAGAGAGAGAGAGAGAGAGAGAGAGAGAGAGAGAGAGAGAGAGAGAGAGAGAGAGAGAGAGAGAGAGACAGAGACAGAGAGACAGACAGAGACAGAGAGAGAGAGAGAGAGAGAGAGAGAGACGTAGTTAGGAAAGGGAGGGTGTGGAGCATAACTCTGATCAATCTTGACTCCATTTAGAAGAAACTCAATTTTGAAAAAAGAGAACTTCAATTTTAACTTTCAAAATTTAATTTGGTAGCTACAAAGTACTGAGGGAGAGATTATAAAAAATTTTTGAGCATTCATGATTATGATTCGATTATGTAAATGAAAGCTTTCGTGAAAGAGAGAGAGAGAGAGAGAGAGAGAGAGAGAGAGAGAGAGAGAGAGAGAGAGAGAGATGACAAAACAAGAGGCAAAGAAAACATCGAGGCCGATATATTTAGCGATGAATCGGAAGACGATGTGTTTGGGGGTCCTGTGAATGGAGGTTCCGATGGGCCGTACATCTTTAACACCAACTCTCTCTCTCTCTCTCTCTCTCTCTCTCTCTCTCTCTCTCTCCATTTTATCTTTTCGCTTTTGTAAATCGTAAATTGTACTTCTTTCCCTGTTTCCGTTAATATTACATTTTTTTTTTCTTTACGTTTCACTTTGTTGCAGATATGACATTTTTCTCCCTGACTTTGGGTTAATATTTTTAAAGAGAAATATTGTTATGAAAGAGTACAGATAAATTATTTTTCTAGGGGCTACAATCTCCCTGCACTTTTCTTCCTAAGACGGCTTTTGTTTATATATCCCTTAAAATGACATTCATTTATAGCATTTGTATGTGAATAATGTTGTATTATGTGTTATTCATTATTTATGTATAGTGGTCCTGCATTTTAAAATTCATAATTAACACATTTCGAAATGACTGCTTAATACTGAATATTGATTTGTACTTAAGATTCTTCACCGTTTATAAAGGGTTCAATATCCACTCTAGCTATATATAGATTTATTCGTATTCATAACTAACCGTTGATTTTTCCTTGCATATTTTTTCATTATGTATATAATTTTTAACAGCCATTTTGAGACTGATCATCCGTCACTTATTTTCATATATTCCTTAGACGTAAGGTACTTTGTTTTAGACCCTATCAAAGCCATATTCAGAACTTATCTTGTCTTATGAAGCACTGATATTTATTTTTGGACTCTTACCGTATTTACAACCAGTCCTTTTTGTGATTCAAAGTGCTTACGAATTTTTTTCCTTTTGTATCTTTGTTAGTGAAATGTTTTTCATTTCTATGGGATTTCTTCATTCTTTTTCGTGACTTGAAAGGATTATTTAAACCCTGTGTAAGGAATGCACCAAACTGTTTATATTGAAGAGCAGGTTCGTAAATTTGTATGCTGTTAAAGAACAGCAAGTGTTGGCTTTGTTAATGTATTCTTATCGTTCTCATCTCTCAGCTTCTTAACCTTTCTCTTATTCTGTAATAATAATAATAATAATAATAATAACAATGATAATTGCGGATTTGCATTCGATAATCAGGCAATGGGGTTTGTTTTACTAAATATATGAAAGCAGAAAACTACATAATATGAAAGAAAAGTAACGAAAGCTCGGTTCCAACAATTCGACCCAAAAAAGAACTTTCATTAATATCAACGGAAATATATTTAATTGCTTACCATTGCAAAAGGTCACTTGTTTTTTTTTTTTCTCTTGTCTGCGGCCGGGCGAGGCTGTACGCATTAACGAGGGTTTGCACC
This sequence comes from Macrobrachium rosenbergii, assembly GCF_040412425.1. NCBI lineage: Eukaryota > Metazoa > Arthropoda > Malacostraca > Decapoda > Palaemonidae > Macrobrachium > Macrobrachium rosenbergii. The sequence goes on along the minus strand of NC_089782.1, from coordinate 44,136,882 downwards.
ATCGAAAGAACCTTAATTTTTCTACAAATTAATGAGACTTTCTTGCAAAGAAACGAAATTTCGAAATGAGGGGTAATGTGTATGTATGTATGTATGTATGTACATATATATATATATATATATATATATATATATATATATATATATATATATATATATATATATATATATATATGTGTGTGTGTGTGTGTGTGTGTATGTGTGTGTGTGTATTTGTGTGTGTATGTATCGATGACTACATATATATATTATATAAGTATAAAAATATATGTTTATGTATATATAAATATATATGTATATATACTATATATACAGTATATATATATGTGTATATATAATTTTTCCCCATGCTGTTGAATTATATATTGATGAAATTATTCTAGATTATGTCATTTGAATATTTGGGACTAGCCTTTACGTATGTATGTATGTATGTATTCATGTATGCATGTATGCAAGTACTGCTGATAAAGATACGATTGTACCTAGTTTTATTTTGAATAACTCAACACCGAATCTTTTTTTTTTCTTTGCTAAAATTCAAAGAGAATAGATGATAATTTTTTAGAATAATAATAAGCTTTTCATATTCAGGCAAATATAAGTTTCAGTATAATTTACACTGAATTTATTGTATCTGTGCATATGACTGAAACCTAAAGGGAAGTGCCTAATATTAATTCACATGAATTTGACGCTACAGTTAATGACATCGAGTATATCAGAATTTTTATCAAGAAACAGTACGTTTTGATATTTAAGCTTAAAGGGAGAGAGAGAGAGAGAGAGAGAGAGAGAGAGAGAGAGAGAGAGAGAGAGAGAGAGAGAGAGAGAGAATGTTAGCAGCGTATGGATCGGTGAAAATAGATCTATCTTTCGAAAATAAATCTATCTTTCGGTGGTCTCGGTATAATGCTGTATGAGCAGCGGCCCATGAATCTTTAACCACGGCCCGGTTGTGGCCTGTCCTATATCGTTGCCAGACTCACGATTATGGCTGACTTTAACCTTAAATATAATAAAAACCACTGAGGCTGGAGGGCTGCAATTTGGTATGTTTGATGAATCGGAGGTTGGACGATCAGCATACCAATTTGCAGACCTCTAGCCTAAGTAGTTTCTAAGATCTGAGGGCGGACAGAAAAGGTGCTGACGGACAGACAGTGCTGGCCAGTAGTTTTCTTATACAGAAAACTAATAACGAGAAGAAATTAGTTTAACGCGAGTTGTTGAAAAAAAAAAATTAATGGAATGGATGAAGAATAAAGGTTAAAACTTCGGATAAAAAGGGAAGAACTGATATTTGTTTATTGTAAAGATCTATCAAACTGACTTCCTCCAAGCAAATGTAATTGCTCCATGCTTGCACTGCAATGAAATGAATTGAGTCGTTCTTTGAAAGAAGGAAAATCTTCAGATTGTGAGAAATTATGAAAAACAGATGCCAAGGTTTTGCGTGAAGGAAAGAGAGAAAGTGAGAGAGAGAGTTCAGAGAGAAACCCTGGCTCTATGTTATTTTCTAGTTTTAAAACTCTGTCGCGTAATATCAATCATCGTATATTCTGGAATTTCGAAAGTTTCTCGATAACTCTCCATAAGGGACCAACTCCCTCCTAAAATTCCTACAGAGGTATGTGTATCTTAATGGATGGATTCATATTTAAAAATGTCTATTTTGTCATGTGGTGTGCATCGGGAAACTTTTGCTAAAATCAGAAATGAAAATGATATCAGCGTAACCAGTAAACTTGAGTGTTATAACCGTAGATTTTATATGTCGTTAAAGGACCTCTCTCTCTCTCTCTCTCTCTCTCTCTCTCTCTCTCTCTCTCTCTCTCTCTCTCTCTCTCTCTCTCTCTCTCCAGCGCTGTGTTTCAATTATGTATATTTGAATTAACATAATTTTACTTAAACATTTCTCGTGAGCTCACCCTCTGGGCTTCGTTGTGCACCAGAAGAGAATCTTACGATTTGGGAGAGATGGTGTACATTTTTACATTATCATAATAAGAGGGAGGCCTCCCGTGGAGGGGTGGGGGGGTTAATGCCGTCAGCGCACCTCTTGCGGTGCACTGTAGGCATTACTTAAGGCTCTTTGCAGCTTGCCTTCGGCCCCTAGTTGCAACCCCTTTCGTTCCTTTTAATGCACCTCCTTTCATATTCATTTTACTATTCACCCTTTCCTAACAAATGATTCATAGTGCAACTGCGAGGGGTTCCTTCTGTTACACCTTTCAAACTTTTACTGTCAGTTTCCATTTCAGCGCTGAATGACCTCACTGGTCCCAGTGCTTGGCCTTTGGCCTAAAATTCTATATTCAATTCAGTTCAATCTAACAAGAGGGAGGCAACTGCTTTGTACCTCTGACACTTGGATGTGAATTGTAACAGCGAAGTAAATGTGAGGAACGTTTGGAATGATCTTCGAGTAACTTCAACGCCAGATTCTTCACTTGGAATGCATTGTTTTAGCTTTCTGTAAAAGAAAACTATTGTGCCGGCTTTGTCTGTCCGTCCGCACTTTTTTCTGTCCGCACTTTTTCTGTTCGCACTTTTTCTGTTCGCACTTTTTCTGTTCGCCCTCAGATCTAAAAAACTGCTGAGGCTAGAGGACCACAAATTGGTATGTTGATCATCCACCCTCCAGTCATCAAACATACCAAATTGCAGCCCTCTAGCCTCATTAGTTTTTATTTTATTTAAGGTTAAAGTTAGCCATAATCGTGCATCTGGCAACGATGTAGGACAGGCCACCACTTGGTCGTGGTGAAAGTTTCATAGACCGCGGCTCATACAGCATTATACCGAGACAACCGAAAGATAGATCTATTTTCGGTGGCTTTGATTATACGTTGTACAGAAAACTCGATTGCCCAGAAGTTTCTGTTAACTTCGGCGCATTTCTTACTTGTTTGTTTCTGTTTTGTCTCAGATATTTAAAATGTTGTATGATTCAAGGAACTTAATTACTTTGAAACACTTTTGGCTGTGAATGCGTCATAGTTTTGCTTTCGTCGTTAACCAGGTTTTAAAGAACTTGGAGGCCACTTGTAATATATGC